>NC_071570.1:72744235-72803001 GCF_026979565.1 Vidua chalybeata
GTGAGCTTAGCGCAGAGGACAGAGAACTACTGACAGCTTATCATCACAGTTTTGATGAAAAGGTGGATCTGGACCTCATTATGCACTCACTTCATAACATCTGTCATAGTTGTGAGACCGGTAAGTATAAACACACACTCCCAGTCAATGATTGTACTTTGAGCCTTTGATGAATCCTGCCCTTCTTTTGGAAACACTACATAGGTAAAACCTTCCAAATGCTACTCTGCACAGTACTGATGGATATTTTAAGCGAATTTGCTGCTTAACTCTGCAAACCTGCTTCTCTTTCAGGAGCGATTTTAATATTTCTTCCTGGATATGATGAGATAGCTTGAGGGACCGCATTCTTTTTGATGACAGGAGATTTGCTGGCCATGCACACAGGTAAAGCCTCTATGGTTGAGGTTTTCACTGTGTCTTTCAAAAACACTTAAATGTGCATTAGATATCAGGTTTTCATGCTTCATTCAAATACTCAGACTTTGGATCAGAAGGAAGTCACCTCCTGCTGTGCGCAAGATACTACGATTTAGAGGACTTTGTCAGATATTGTATTAATCTCTTTTGTCTTTGCTTTTAACTATAGTTCTGGTTGTTTTAATTGCAGATTCTTTCTACAAATACAGCAGAAACCAGCATGACAGTCAATGATGTGGTATTTGTTACTGACTCAGGCAAGGTGAAAGAGGTATGACTGGTTAAAACCTTCTGTGACAAGTAAACTTCCTAGTGTTATTCTAACATATGTAATAGGTAAATTTTAGAGTACTATTTTCTTATAGTAGGCTGACAGCTAGTGCATGTCAAGTAACAAAGATCACAGAAGTTTTGACATTCTTTTTATGAGAAATACTGTAAATAATTAGCTGTTAATAAACCTTGTAAAAACTATTGTAGATTGAAATGTTGATGCATTTCTGTTAGGTGTTTTAAAATGAGGCCATCTGTTTAGACTGCCATATTCCTGAGACTTAAGAGAGCACTGGGAATTCCCTTTGTCCTACTGTTGTGTCAAGTCAAAATCAAATCCATTAAGTTTTTAAGTATTGCTTATGTTGTGTTGAATGCCCATTCCCAAATGACATGTGAAGGAAAGGAGAGATAGTATGATGAGGCAGTTTTAGACCTATGTCTTTGAAAATGAAGTTGGATTTCATAGGGCAGATACATGCCAAATTTCTAAAGTTCCTGTCTTTTTCTGTAACTTTGCATCAAATGTAAGAAAATAAGGATGTGCTTTCCAAGTGAGACAAAGAAGAAGACCTTAATCAATACAAGAACATGCTTTTTCCTGGTTTGTGATAATTCAAAATACAGTCCATCTATTTTATTGACTCAAAATTACCTACCGAGACTACAAAGAAAACTTCAAGTTAGGAAACCGTAGCACAAAGATAATGCAAAACGTGTATTATAAATTCAATTGAAAGGAGGTAGTTCAGAGCATGCCTTTGTGCCAGAAGCTGCTGGTGTTTGTTAAAATTATTTTTTCTATTTTTTAAAGAATTTTTGTTAAAAGCTTATGAATAACTTCTTTATTTCATGTATCATGGTTAATCATGGTTTTATGTTCCTTGCTCTGCTTTTATAGAAGTCTTTTGATGCACTGAGTTGTGTTACAATGCTGAAAATGGTGTGGATTTCAAAAGCCAGTGCTATCCAGAGAAAAGGCAGGTAATAAATGCTTGAGATTTGTTTTTATTTTGCAGATTTCAGCCATCCTGTATGTTAAGAGTGAAGTGCAAACCTATAGCAGCCAACTATTCCCCAGCCAAAACAACTGGGTAATATTTCTAGGCTAGTCCAGTATCATCTTGAACAATGGCTAATACTTCTTCTCTGCAGTAAATAAAGAGTCAGCATGTATTTTCTTGGAGTAATTTCCCAAGATACAGAAAAGCGGCCCTCAAGAATGTCCCAGAACTTACATTAGGTCCAGGTTGTTGTTCCCCCATGAACTGAATTGCTCTTTCTGCCACGTAGCACCAGCATGCAAAGTTGTTTGTCCGTGGGGAAAGGACTGCCTGCTGCTAGTTTTTAATTGATACCCTGGCGTCCCTTCTTTAGAAGTGACACTGAGCAGTGATTCCTTATTGACCATCTCCAAAGTACTCATAGATATTCAGACTTTGCATATTCATCAGGATGCTCAGGATCATACTCCTGTCAGCGCCGTGAGGGCTGAGAAGTTACGTGTGTAGATAGCAACAACTGCCTGTAATGTTGTCATTATCCTCCAGGTTTCTGAGCATGAACTGCGAGCATTTGCTGTCTCTGTTCCTTCGTTCACACATGTTAGGGTCTTCATTCTACCATTTACATCTAGACTTCCATGTACCCTTTCCACTTTACCCGAGCTTTGTGGATGCCAGGGAGTATGATATTGCCGCTTTGTTCCTACTTCTTTAATTATTTTGGAGGCAAAGGGTGGCCCTCTGTCTGAGTCTATTACTTCTGCTAGTCCGTAGTGGGGGATTATCTCTTCTAATAGTATTTTTACTACTGTTTGTGTAGTTGGAGGTAGGGAATGCCTCTACAAAGTGAGTCAAGTGATCTATTATCACCAATAAGTGTTTATACCTTCCTACTTTAGGCAAATCAGTAAAATCAATTTGAATGTGGGAAAACGCTCTATGTGCCAATTCCCGTCCCCCCATTTCCCTTTGTCTCCATTGCCTCTTGTTGACCCGTTGACAGGTTAGGCATTGTTGTGTTATTTGTTTAGCTAAGGTGTGCATCCCCATACGAGTGCATTTAATTGCAAATTGGTCTATTAATGCCTGGGTACCCCAATGTGTTTTTGTGTGAATTGCTTCCAGGATTTTTCGAGCCACTGACTTTGGGAGTACCTCACGGCCATCTGGTAATTCTTTTCTATTTCCCTTCTCTATGATCCCCATTTCTCTTAGTTTTTCCTGCTCCTTTTCGGTGAACACCAATATCTGGATTGGTCCGTGTAGTATACAATACTTCTTGTGGGGATTCTCGCAAGCACAATTTATTCCACACATCCCAAAATCTTTCCAACAGTCGTGACAACGTTTGCTTTCTAAATCAGCTCCACAATCGGGGCAGTCTTCCCTAACCCTTTTGGTAATTACAGTTTCCTTTAACCCTCTAAGAGCCGCATTTTTGGCCTCTTGATCAGCGACATTGTTTCCCCTTATTTGGTTACATATCCCCCTCGGGTGGCCTTTTACCTGAACTACAGCGATTCCTTCAGGCAACCTTAAAGCTCTCAGTACTCTCCTAATTAAAGCCTCACGAATTAATCCCTTTCCCTGTGAATTAATCAAGCCCCTTTCTTCCCATATCTTTCCAAATGTATGTATTACCCTTTCCAAATGTCTGTATTATAAGCATATTTTGAGTCTGTATAAATGGTTCCAACCTTTCCTTTTAACAGCTCTAAGGCCCGTAATACTGCATATAATTCACAAGCCTGTGCCGAGCACCCTGAGATTAATGGCCCTGATTCTATTACCTTCAAGGTTTTTCCATCAATTACAGCATAACCTGATTTTCCATCTATTACTCGAGACGACCCATCCACAAATAATTTCTCACCATCTTCTAGTTCTTCTTCCTCCAAATCAGGCCTTATCTTTGTCTGTTCTTCAAGAACTTTTAGGCAATCGTGTATCAAGTTTTCGCTAGGTTCTCCGTACAGAAATTGAGTAGGGTTTTGGAGGGAAGTGGTTTCTAAGCTTAATTTTGGTGAAGAAATCAGGATTCCCTCATATTTTAGGAGCCTAGCATCTGTGATCCATTTCTCTGCTTTTTCCTGTAACACTCCTCGAATGTTGTGGGGAGATAGTACATGTAATTCCCCTCCAAAGGTTATTTTTACTGTTTCCTCTACTAACAGTGCTGCTGCAACTATTGTTTGTAAACAAGTGGGCCAACCCCTAGATGCTGGGTCTAGCAGTTCTGATAAAGAAGCCACTGGTTTTTTCCTCCCTGCCCAATCTTGAGCTAATAGTCCGTATGCTGTACCATCCTCAATGTTTACAGAAAGATAAAAGGGCCTTTTTAAATCAGGAAGACCGAGAACCGGTGCATTTACTAATTCTGCCTTAAGGTCCTGTAGTTTTTCCTCATCTTCCTGAGTCCACCTAAGCAAGCCTTCTTTTGTTAGTTTCTCATATAGGAATTTTACTTTCCTGCTAAAAACCTCTATCCATTGTCTACAGTACCCAGATTATCCTAGCAGCTGTCTAACCTCCCGCTTCGTCCTTGGCCCTGGCATAGCCAAGATTCCCTTGACCCTTTCCGGGTCTAATTTCTTCATTCCTTGACTCAGTCTATTTCCAAGATACTTCACCTCTTTTTCCACAAATTGTAGTTTGGATTTTGACACTTTGAGTCCTTTCAGGCTTAGAAAATTGAGTAATCTCATACTCTCTTCCCTGACAACTTCCTCTTTTTTTCCAGCTATTAACAAGTCATCTACATTCTGAATCAGGACAGCCTCTTCTCTCAATTGAAAACCTGTAAGTAACTGCTCCAGTGCCTGGCCAAATAAATTAGGGGACTCTGTAAACCCTTGTGGGAGTACTCAGTGTGTGTCTGGGTCTTCCCATTCAAAGGCAAAATAGTCCCTACAACTCTCTTTGAGGGGACATGCCCAAAATGCATCCTTTAAATCTATAACACTATACCACTGATATTCGGGGCCTAACTGACTTAATAAAGTATAAGGGTTAGCTACTACCGGGAATCTTTCTACCGTCCTTTTATTCATTTCTCGTAAATCATGTACCAAACGGTATTTCCCATTGGGTTTTTTAACAGGAAGGATAGGAGTATTAAAAGGGGACATGCAGGGTTCTAATAACCCTTGTGCTTTTAATCTTTCGGTTTCAGGCTTGACCCCTTTTCTTCCTTCATTTGGAATTGGGTATTGCTTAACTCAAACTGGGACTTCAGGATTCCTTAACATTACTTCAAAGGGCTTTATGTCCAGTTGGTCTGCCATTTCTGGGGTATAACATACTTCAGGGTTAATTTTCTGTTTGTCCTCTACCCAAAGAGAACATAATTTAATATTAGCTTTTTGTCATTTATGTCGATTTCAATTCCTAATTCAATCATCAAATCTCGTCCCAGTAAGTTATAGTCAGCTTCTGGAACAAATAGCAGTGACCCTATACCTATTTTGGAGCTGGTTTCAAAAATCACGTCTTTAATTACAGGCACTTTAAAGGCTTCCCCTTTTGCCCCAACTACCTGTATTGTTTCTCTTGATAATTTACACCCTGAGGGAAGGGTTTGAACCATTGATCTCTCGGCTCCTGAGTCCACAAGGAACTCCTATTATTGCTGCTGGGGACCAATTCTCAGTTTTACCAGGAGCTCTGTTCTTTCCTGGGTCCCCAGCAAATAGAGCCCCTGACTTCCTCAGTCTTCCTTGAATTGCTTTTCATCTGCCAACCTTTTTCTGCATTCCCGCCAAAAATGCCCTCTCACCACAATAAAAGCAGCTTCCCTGTCCACCCTCCTTTTCTCTTCTCCCTCCTTCCACCCTCTGGCCGCTCGGCTTACTTCCCTGGAACCGATGAGGCGTTCCCTTCTGCCCTTCACGTACCACAGCCATCGTTACTCTCGCTCGTTTCCTCTGTCCTTCTTCCTCTCTCCGGACATACACTTTCTGACCTTCCCGCAACAACTCTTCCAGGCCTCTACCATGCCAATCCTCAATCTTTTCCCAATTTCTCCTAATGTCAGGCCAGGCTCTGGCCACGAATTGGGCCTTTAACAACATCTGTCCCTCCGGAGTGTCAGGGTTTACTCCGGAGTACAGCTGAAAAGATCTCCGTAGCCGTCCTAACCATTCTGTGGGATCCTCATCTTTCTTTTGACTTTCACAAAAAGCTTTATTCATGTTCTGCCCCTTAGGGACTGAGTCTCTGATGCCTTGGATAAGAATTGTTCTTCAGTCTGCCATATGTGTCCTATGCAGGGGATCCTGTTTATCCCAGTTAGGACGCTGTAAAGGCCACTTAGCATCTGCTTGGGGTCCTGCCTGATGGTCTCTCTCCCAAATCCTCATACCGGCCGTCCTGATCATCCCTCGCTCCTCAGATGTGAATAGAATCCCCAGTATTGACTGCATTTCGTCCCATGTACACACGTTGGGCCCCAGAAACTGATCCACCCGCTCTGCAACTCCGAGGGGGTCTTCCAATAGGTGTCCCATTTCTTTCTTGAACTCCCTCTCATCTCCTGAGTTGAGAGGTACCTCCACATAACCTATTCCTGGAATTTGGGCTGGTTGTCCCTGCTGACCAGCATTGGGGTTAGGGATCATTCCCAAAGCTACTTCCCTTAGTGGATATAGAGCTTGCCCTTCCCTTTCTCTTTGCCCCCTTGTTAGGCTACGAGTAACGCGGCGATTTTCCTCAGAGACCGGCTCCGGGATTTCTACCTCTTGGTTATCAAAATCTCCCCCTTGATCCAAATCGGGGTAGACTACGGGTGGTACTGGTGGGGGTGGAGGAGGGGGAGGTATGTATGGTAGAGGGGGTGCAGTTGGAACTTCCTCAGGCTTTTTATTTTTCTTTTTCCCTCCCTGGGTGCTTAAGGCAAAAAGTTTTGCTCTTGTTTCCCCCACTATCCAGAGAGCAGCATACTTGCTCTCTTCCATAACAAAAGGTTCTTTAGAGTTTCCATAAATGTTTAATGTCTGGCAAATCCAGTCCTCAAAGCTTCCAGACACTGGCCAAAATGAATTATCACCACGGATCTGTTTCCCTCCCCATACTTCCATACAATAATGTACCAGTTTTGCCCTATCCTTCCCTTTTCTTGAAGGATATTCACCCCAAGATTTTATCATTAGACCTAACGGACTGTCAGGTGGTATCTGGGGAAGCTTTACCGGGGTCCCCATCCCCATGGAATCTTTTCCTCCGTCCCATCTTCCAGGACACCTTCATGCACACACACACTCACGGCCCCGTTTGTGGCCCAGCCCCTCTCGGGGTCTGGAAACCGCACTACTTAGAGGTCCACACTTGCCTCATCCTAAAAGGACATCTCATAGGTTATGTCCTGGGATCCCAACCCCAACCGAGAGGATTCCCACTTTTATACTCATGCTGTTCTGCGTCTTCACCCAGGCTTTGTGCACAAAGATTATGGGGTTACCGGTATCCCTTTTGCTTAATACCAAATTTAGGTTCATTGGTAAGGGTCTGGGAAGGCAAAGCCTGCACCAGGGCCACTGCAGAGGCAGCGGGGCGCCTCCCTGATGAGGAATTCCCACCCGGTCGCCCTCATCCGAGTCACGGCACCAAATTTGTTATGGACAAATTCAATTGGGGAGGCCAATTATAGAAAAATCAATTAACAAGAATTTATTAAGCAAGCGGTAGTGAGCAAAAGACAGCGCTGGGTGGACGGAGAGTCTCTGTTCTACCACAGCGTGCCCCCCCACCCCTTGCCCTTTTTGTTTTAATAATCTTTTTTTTTTTTTTCTTCTTCCCAGGTGACGTATTTTCTCTCAATGCACTCTGTGCCTGTGCAATTGGTTGCTAGGGGGTCTTTTTTTTCTGCCCTTGGTGGTCGTAGGGATGAAGGCTCCTCATCTTCCTTGCAGATTGTCCTTGGCCTATAAGTTAACTTGTATATAATTAGTTACACAGTCTTCTATGCTACTTGCATCTGCACAATTCTTAAGCAGGATACTTGCTGTTCCCTCGGGACCCCCCCTCCTTCTCCTCCCACATCTTGAAATTCCCTACTCAGTTCAAATTCTTATCTCCTTCAATGCTCGTTTTGATGAAGACCTTTCTATTTATTACAGGTGGGAACATGATCCTTGAAAGAGAAGCAATGTATTGGTCAATGGGTGGGCAGTTAAGGTTTGAAAGGGGAACAATGCATAAGGGAGCTGTTGTTGGCATGGGGTCGGTATCGGGAGCCACCGCGGCTTCATCTCACGTGCCGGCCATGTGTGAGCTGATGCTGTAACTGGGAAAATTCCGCTCCTGCGCAGGAGATATAAGGCCTGGTTCTGGGCTGGAGGGGTGAGAAGGACGAGATGCACACCCTTTTGATCCAGGGGAAGTCCTGGAAGTGCACTGCCTACCTGCCCCCCCCACACCAAGCACCACGCTCCATCTCCCTCTCCTGCTCAGCAGATTTTTGGGAAACCAGGGGTTGGTATGTATTATTTGCCACTGGAACTAATGGAATAAATTTGCTTTGCAAGCCCAGTTGTGTCTTAGATTATTTTGTGCATGAGTCTCCTCCTGAACCGGTGGCAATGACCACCAGGGACCTACAGGATACTCCTACTCTGCTGTCAGTCAATTCTGAGAAATGATTTAAATATGTCAAAGAATTTGGAGTAATGTTTAGCCTGTGAGTTTCAGCAAAGTATTGACTCTGTCTTAGTTGCATGCATACAAACTAGTAAGTGAGATTGCTGGGTGTGCAGGTGTTAGGGAAGTGATTCCCTATGCACCGAGTACTGAAATAAACAAATGCCTCCTTTCTAAGCCTGAGCTGGCAGCAGGGATCAGGCCCTGCTTGGTAACTTTCATTTTGGCAACTTCTGTGAACAGGTAAGAAAGGTCAAAATGAAACCTTTTCCAGCTATTCCCCTCTGCTTCATCTTTTTAGGCGCCAGAACTCTGTGCCACAGGTGGCCTGGCTGTGTGCAGAGCAATGCAGCCCCCACAAACCCCTTGATTTCCCCACAAGCTGCCATGCCTTGTTCCCAGGTGTGCCCAGCTCTGCCAGGAGAAAGAGCCCGCAGCGCAGTGGGCACCGTGCCCTGCCCAGCCAGGGCTCTCTGGCACAGAGCAGCAGCAGCAGCTCCAGCGCCTTTCAACCCACTCCTGCCTTGGCTTCTCCTGGGGCACAGAAGCCTCTGGAAATCAGCATCGCCAGTCGCATTCCAGCTTGGAGCAGCTCCTGTGGGCAGGCAGATGCTGCCAGTTTGACTGCTTCCAAAGGGGAATAAAGGCAGAGATGTACATGCTCAGGAGCCCTGGGTATATCCAGTAAATGTGTAAATATGTGGGAGATTTGTGAGGAATTATTTCAGCTGTTATGCCAACAGTGCCTTCTCTCCTGGTTCTGCGTGTTCTAGATGAGTAATGTAACAGTTGGCTCTCCCAATTAAGAGGTAGATAGTATGTGGATGTTACAATGTATAGTGATGTTATTGTAATATATCCTCCCATAGCCTTATTTCCCCTCCCCCTTGTAACAGCCTTGGTAGTCAGGGATTTTGGGGAGGGCCGGCTTGTGACCAGGAGGTGTAACAACACCTGACCTCCAATCAAGATGTAAGAAAGTAATCTCCACCAGTGGACAGCATAGAAAGAGTTGATTGATAAAACTTTGGAGGGGCTAAGGGTATAAAAGGCAGAGCATCTGTTTTGTAGATGAGCTGCTCGTAATGGTCATAGAGACTCCCAGTGCTGCAATTTTTCCTTATTCAGTCCTCTGTTAAGGTTTATTAAACCTTTAACATTTTAAAAGTGAGGGTCATTTCTCAGATGTGCAGTGCTTTGGGCTATTCTCTTGGTCAGGTTTCCTTTGCTTGGGTCCCATCTCAGTGCTTCGTTGGGGTACAGGCTGTAGGTACTTGGTGCGCTCTTGGAGTTACTCTTGGATCCCTTGAACAGCAGGGTTTGGCCCACAAAGGGAATTTGTGCTTCTTTGTGACAGAGGAGAACTCCCCAGGCTATTTAGTATTTGCTGTAGGGATGGTTGGTTATTGCTTTGCATCAATTCACAGGCCAATATAGAGGGTTTGCATTGTGATGTCAGGGCATGGTTGCCATGCGGTCATGGTGACATCAGAAGGTTGCTGTGGTGCACAAAAGGCCTCAGCGTCAGAGCAGCCCTAGGCCTTGCTCAGTGCAGGATGCTCAGTGCATCCTCCTGGTTGAGGCACGTGTCAGTGGGCAGCTGCACACTGACAAGAGCCTTGTTTTTTCTCGTGTTGGAGTGAATCTGCGCAGCAGTGCTACAATGATTGAGCAATTTGCTGCTGCATTTGTCACTGTTTACGGCGTTTCTTATTCCGCCTATTACCTGACTAACCTGGCACGTAAGTAGAGGTTTTCCCTGGGTGTAACCAAACCTGGCTTTTGTATGTCTTCCTGCTCTTAGCGACTGAGTTATTTTGAAACAGAAGGAGCATTAGGGTGCCACTGGTTTGGGAAAGCTCCTGTCAAGAGGTTCAGCTAAAAAGGGGGTGTCTGTAGCCACAGGGGCAGCATTTGCAAGGGAACCTGCAGGGGTTCTGGTCCCTCCACAGGAGAATCTGAGGCAGCAGAGTCTGTCATTTCCTCAGATTGCTGGGACAAGCAAGACAGCTTTGAAAATGTAAACTGGAGAACTCCTTGGAAGGCCTTCTAAAAACTCTGCAGTTGTTCCCAGAATTCAGGGAAAGCTTCTTTCTTTCTACATTTTGTCATGAAAGGATTTGACTGCCTAACTTGACCCTTGTCTGAGTGCTAAAATAGTGATTCCCTTTGCAATGAAATGCTAACTCCAAAGCAGTGATTATCTGCTCCTGAACCCTGGAGCTGCTGCTGTGCTGCGTCACAATAGAGCTGCCACAGCTCAGTGGAATTTTGGGGAAGCTTTTCTGGGCAACTGTTTCCAGCAAGTTAATGAGAATTAGTGCATACAACTGATTAAAAAAAAAAAAAAAGGTACTGGAAGGAGAGGATTTTAAAAGATATTTTATGTGTTTGGTAGAACAGGAGCATTGAGTGTGAAAGAACAATTTACATTTTCTGGATCATGTTTATATTAATTTACTGGCTAAACAGGCCAAAGTGTAAGCACGACCAAGAATATGGTCCTGATCTCTTGCTGGTTGTGTGAATGAACTGTGTCTCCTGGAGGGATGTTGTGAAGCGGAAAATACTCTCTCTTTGCAATTCTTGTTCTATGGGATTCACCAGCCCAGGCAGTTTTCTGACAGCATCTGCTTCATTTTCCCTTGCCCACTACAGGTCACCTGAAGCATGTATTCAGCGGTGCTGATGCTAAGGTGAGTGAGCAAGGAACATTTCATCTTGGTGGTGCTTAGGTATTGTAGAGTACGCTGTGAGCTTAGCCAGAACAAGTAGACTGTACAGGGCCAGCCATGCAGGCCAAAAGAAAAACCAATTTCATTCCTTCAACAACAAACACCAAGGCAAATCTGGGTATTTCCTAATTTCCATCTCAGAGCCTTGAAGTCTTACAAACTAAGATTTGCAGAGACAATATTGTTTGCTAACATCAAACATGGATGAATACCTAATAAACAGCAATTTCCTATAGAGTTCAATTAGCCCATTTTCATAAAGCCACAGTGACTTAGACTTTTATTCGTATCAAACATCAGGACACTTCCTAAAAAGACGTGGTTGTACAACAAGAAGGACAATTTAAAATTGAGGATACTGTATTTAAAGTCAAAGGGGCAAGTTTGTGGTGGGGGAGCTGCGTGGGCCCAAAGGACCCAGGGGTGCCGGTCAAGAGCAGCTGAAGGTGGGCCAGCACGTGGTCAGGGAGCCAAGAAGGCCAAGGGCGTCCTGGCCTGTGTCAGCAAGAGTGGGGCAGCAGGAGCAGGGCAGTGAGCGTCCCCCTGGGCTGGGCAGCGCTGCGGCCACAGCTGGGAGTGCTGTGCCCAGTTGTGGGCCCCTGTGAAGCAGAAAGTCCTTGAGGGGCTGGAGCGTGTGCAGAGGAGGACACGGGAGCTGGGGAAGGCTGTGGAGTGCAAGGCCAAGGAGGAGGTGCTGAGGGAGCTTTAGCCTGGACAACGGGAGGCTCGTCAGGACCCTTCAGGCACACTTCCATAGATCCATAGAGGACAGCGCTCACCCCAAGGCCTGCTTCCCTGCCAAACCTCCCCGCTCTGCATCCAAGTGCTTTAGCCATCTGAGGAGGTGACACTTCCAATTTGTGGTTTCTTGGCTTGCTTGGAGGAGAAGCCCTGCTCATTTTCTCTCTTCCCAGCAAGCAAAGATGTTTCTGCACAAGCTTTCCTGCCCTTTTCCTGCACCGGATGGGATTCTGATCCACTTTGAGTTTTCCATGTCTGCCGCAGCAATAGCAAAGGCCTTGCTGGCTATTTCCTACTTTTCCATTTCACAGCTTTCAAGAGCTAAAAGCTCCCTTGTGCAGAGGCACTGTGCCTTGCAGATAGCAGCCAGGGAGGACTATCAAATTCCTAGGCAAAGAGAGTTCTCTTGAATTAGCCCATTTTAATCTGGCCGGAGTGACTTAGAATGCCATTGCTAAGAATGCTGATGATTTCTCCTTTGAAGAGGTGGTGGTAGATGCGAGGAGAAAGGAGGTTCTAAACGATAGGTAATGGCCTGTCTCTCATGCTTCTCACTTGTCACAGATAACAGAAGCAGCAGCAGTCTCTGCCCTGGCTCCCTCTGCTCCTCAGGAAGAAGCCAAAGAAGACCAAAATGCGCAAGATGACCACAAGCCTGCGGCTGTGGTCACAGCAGAGCCTGATGCTTCCAAGAGAGTAAGTGCCAGTTGTGGGTGGTGCTGTCTTTAGTGCAAGGCAGAGCTGCAAGTTTCTGAGCAGCCAGCACTTGCTGTTGCTGGCTGAGGATGCTGAGTGCTGGAATCCTGCAGGAGGCGGCCATTTCCTGCAGGCAGGGACAGCTAGAAATTGGCCTTTGGCCTGTCACCTTGAGGCACCCAAGAGCTGGGGGCTGCGGCTCAGCTTCTGCCTGCTTGGCTCAGTGAAGCTCTGTCTCTGGGCTTCAGCAGGGCAGTGGCCAAGGGCACAGGTGCTAGTGCTTGTCCTGGTTTTGGACAAATTAGGGGAAAACACTTTTAAAGGAGCTTCTTATAGGAAACTAAACTTTTTGTAACTTCTCTTTTACTACTGGGTTTGGGAGGAATTCTTCTAGAGGGGAAGTGGAAAAAATTTGTTTATTAAGGCACAACAAAAAACACTTTTTAGCACAAGAGAAATAGCTTAAGATGACTACAGATGTTTTTATTAGTCTAAGAGGGTTGAGCTGTATTTCTTTTTGCTGTAGAGGGTATGCAGCTTTTTTTGCAGACTCCGGGGGAGCTCTTGCCCGGAGTAGGTCTGATGTCTTGGGGGGGGGGGGAAAGGGAACAACGGAAACCGGGAAAAAGGGAAAAAAAAATGGTAAAAAAGCAAGCTAGCGAAAAGCAGAGAAAAAAGAGAGGAAAGCAGAGCTAGCAAAGCATGCAGCCAGCAGCAAGCAAAAGCAGCAAGTAAGCTAAGCGGCAAGCCAGCAGCCAGCCGGGGGGGGGGGGGGGGGAAGGAAGACAAAACAAACTGAGGACAGGGAACAAAAACTACGATTGGGATAATGAGCATGAAAATGTCTTTTCTCCACGACATTTTACCCCTTATTCCATATCGTGAACATGTTACTGAACTTTTTTCTTACTTGCTTAAACCTTTCACACTTATACATTTTCTTTTATTTTTTCTTGCTCTGACTTTCGACATTTATATATTTCTTTTTGTCTCATGTCTGTGTGGTTTAATGTAGAAACAATGGTAGTAACATTTAGCAAATTGAGATGTTTGTATATGAGTCTCACTTTACAATTAGGTCTTTTTGAGGTACACATCGTGTTTTTTTATTTTTCTGCATTATCTACTATGTACAACTTGGTCCTTGAGTAAAGATAATCTCACAAATGGGTTTGTTTGTACTTGAGGTAGAATTGATCTATACTGTTTTCTTTAACAAACTTCTGATATGTGCTACTGGGACTTTATTTCTGTTTACTATATTTAGGGACTTAGACTGGGCAGGACTTGTTCGATTGGTGGAATTTTGGGTGTTAACTAACTAGGTGGTTTGTGTTAAATGTTGCTTTTAGTTTTTGAAAGATCTCTTACTTAATGCTTTTAAGGTGGTTTTTAACAGTTTATTGTACTTTTTTACCTTGCCTGCAGCTGGTGTATGGTAGGGGATATGGTACACCTACTTAATGCCATGTTCCCTAGCCCAGGAGTTGATAAGGCTGTTTTTAAAATGAGTCTTATTGTCTGACTTAATTTTTTTAGGGGTACTATGCTTCTAAAGGACTTGCTTTTTAAGGCTTAAGATGGTGTTACGGGCAGTAGCATGAGACACAGGGTAGGTTTTTAACTATTCTGTGGTGGCTTCTACTATTGTGAGCACGTAGCGTTTGCCTTGGCGGGTTTGAGGCAGTGTGATGTAGTCAATCTGTTAGGCTTTTTTATACTTGGACTTGGACTACTGTCTCTTATATTATAGGGGCTTTACCCGCTTGGCCTGTTTGATGGCAGCACACGTCTTACAGTTATGGATAACTTGAGAGATACTGTTTATGGTTAAATTTATCTCTTGGTCTCGTGCTTACTTATAGGTGGCATCTTTACTTTGATGGTTTGAGGCATTATGGGCTTATCGTGCTAGGAACAACTCCCCCTTGTGTTGCTAATCTAAATTTATTTTTGATACCCTTATTTTTGTAGCTTGATTTACTTGCTGATTGTTTTGTTGTTTTTTATTAGCTCTACTTTTGGGGATATGAGCATCTACATGGCGAACTTTTACAGGCAGTTTCTTTACTTGGGTAGCAATGTTTTTCTATTTTTTAGCAGCTTAGATTGGTTTTTTTTTGACGTTGTTAGTTAGCCCCTTTCTATCTTTTTAGCTATTTTTACAGAGCATTGGCTACTATTCATGAATCAGTATAGAGGTAGAGTTTTGGCTACTTCTCTTTTTTTGTAATGTTTAGGGCCAGTTGAACGGCTTTGAGTTTAGTAAGTTGACTTGATCTACTTTCTCTTTTAGTGGCTTCTGCGACTTGTCGTGTGGGGCTTTATACAGCTGCTTTCTACTTCTGATTCATTCTTATGACGCGACAGGAACTGTTAGTGAAAAGAGTATAGCGTGGTTTTTTTGCTGGCAATTGGTTGTAGGGTGGAGCCTCTTCAGCCCGTGTCACTGGTTTTTGTTTTTCGTTTGTGACACTAAAGTTTTTACTTTTAGGCTAATTTGTAATCACTTCTAAAATTTTAGGGTGATTTAGTTTACTAATACGGGCGCGCTGCGTGATGAGGGCAATCTACTTGCTCTATGTAGCACTGGTGGTATGGTGGGTAGTAGGAACTTTTCTTCTGAACATCTACTTTAGCACCGGTAGTTGGGGTGCCAGGAGGAGTTGTGCTTCTGTATTAATTACTTTTGAGGCAGCTTGGACTCTTTTGTAGGCAGCTAAAATTTCTTTTTTTGTTGGGGTGTAGTTGGTTTTAGACCTTTTGTAGCTCTGACTCTAAAATTTTAGTGGTCGGCTTCGAGTCTTATCAGGCACTTTCTGCCAAAGGCTCCAGGACAGACCATGGTTCCCGGCTGCAGAGTAGAGCACATTCTTGACTTCTGGTCCCGTCCTGACTGGGCTAAGGGCTACTGCATGAGCAATTTTTTGCTTAATTTGGGCAAAAGCTTGTTGCTGCTTAGGGCCCTAATGGAAATTGTTCTTCTTGCGGGTGACTAGGTAAAGAGGGCTCATGATCTGACTGTACTTAGGAATGTGTATTCTCTAAAAACTTATGGCGCTTAAGAAAGCTTGAGTCTCCTTCTTGTTGGTTGGTGGGGACATAGCTGTGATCTTGTTGATGACATTTGTAGGAATTTGACGCTGTCTATCTTGCTACTTCACTCTCAGGAACTGGATTTCTTGAGCAGGTCTCTTGACTTTGCTCTTCTTGATGGTAAAACTGGTTTTCAGGAGAATCTGGATTATTTTCTTTCTTTTCTCAAACACTTTTGCTGCCGTTTTCCTCTACACAATAATATTATCGATATACTGTAAATGTTCTGGAGCCTCACCCTTTTTTAGTGCAACCTGGATTAGTCTATGGCAGATGGTAGGACTGTGTTTCCACCCCTGGGGCAGTCGATTCTAGGTGTATTGCACTCCCTTCCACGTAAAGGCAAACTGAGGCCTGTATTCTGCTGCTAGAGGAATGGAGAAAAACGCATGAGCAATGTTAATAGTGGCATACTACTGTGCTGCCTTGGACTCCAGCTCGTACTGGAGTTTCAGTATGTCCGGCACAGCAGCGCTTAGTGGTGGAGTCACTTCATTTAATGCTTGGTAGTCTACAGTTAATCTCTATTCTCCTTCAGATTTACGCACAGGCCAGATGGGGCTGTTGAAGGGTGAGTGGGTTTTGTTAACTACTTCTTGGCTTTTTAGCTTACGAATTATTTTGTGGATGGGGATCACAGCATCTCGATTCGTTCTATACTGCCGGCGATGCACTGTTGAGGTCGCAATTGGTACGCGTTGCTCTTCCACTTTTAGGAGCCTTACTGCAGATGGGTTTTCTGTCAGTCTAGGCAAGGTGTTTAATTGTTTAATGCTTTCTGCTTTTACAGCGGCAATTCTAAAGGCCTACCTGAATCTCTTCAGGTCTTTGTAATAGCTGCTCCGGAGGAAGTCTATGCCCAGAATACATGGAGCCCCTGGGCCGGTCACAATGGGATGTTTCTTCCATTCTTTCTTAGTCAGGCTCACCTCAGCTTTCACTAGGGTTAGTTGTTGTGATCTCCCTGTCACACCGGCAATGAAAACAGGCTCTGCCCCTACATATCTCGATGGTATTAACGTATACTGTGCACCAGTATCTACTAAAGCGTTATATTTTTGTGGCTTTGATGTGCTAGGCTATCGGATCTACACTGTCTAGAAAACACGATTTTTCTATGCCTCTACCTGGCTAGAGGCAGGGCCCCTCTATGCCTGATTATCTTTCTTTCCTTGGGCATATGTCTTGGAGGTTCCCTCAAGGGGATCAGGCGTGTTATCATTATACCTGGCTGTTTGGCTACGGGCAACTGGGGCTGCTTTTCTTTTCTTACTTTCCTTCAATTCACGCACCCGTTGTGCCAGAATAGCAGTAGGCTTCTTATCCTATTTCTTCATGTTTTCTCTAGACTCACGCAAGAAGAACTACAACTCAGCTCGTGGGGTGTACTTTCTCTCCCTAACAAAGGAACGTCTGTGTTGGGTGCTAGGGTTTCTAATTTGCACAGCTGAGATTTGGAGGAGGTCCTCCTTAATCTCTTCTTTGAGTTTCTTGCGGCTTTCTTCTATTTTTCTTTTTAATTCTTGCAGTCTTGTCTCCACAGCTGCAATTCTGGCATGGGTCGGGCCATGTACAGCATCCGCATATGCCTGAAGCTTTTTTGCCATATTAAGCACAGTTTCATATACTTCTTCTTGCTTTATTATTGCTAGAGCAGAAGCGTATTCAGGTGGCCTAAGTCGCACTAGTTTTCTCTACATTACAGGTGTGCATGGTACAAGGTCCGGATTCTTAATTGTTATTGTTACGTCTTTTGAAAAAATGATCTCTACTACTGCCATCTCCTTTAGGCGCTGGATCTCTTGTTCTATGGTCTTCTATCGTGTCTGCTGGACATAGAGGTCATCGGCACACAGATATCTTTGTGCTACGCTGTCCAGGACCCGTTCCCAGAGGCTGTGAGGGCTAGCGCCCCTCATCATGCCTTGGTCGATGACAGGATCATGTGACAGGGACCCCAAATGCTTTGCTTCAGTGCCATCTAGAATGGTAGCCTCCCCTGCCGCATCCCAAAGGCGGACCAGCCAATTAATTATAGATTTGTCGGGCTGTCACCGATAATCCTTCCTTAGGCCTCGGAGGTCCTTCAGGGAGAAGGAATCAATATTAGCTTCTGATTTTGTGCTACTTGCTTTGACTCTTGATTTTATGTCAGGAGGTGTTGAGGGTCCTTCTCTTGCATCGTACTCATTATTGTCATTCACGGGTTGATCAGTCTTTTCTGTGCACTTTCTACTTCATGTGCTAGTAGCCACGGCCATTGGTTGAGGCTTACAGTCTGGTTTAACTACTGGGTTTGAACCTGGGCTGTTGGCTGCAGCCTGAGTGACTGGGATTGCTGCTGGTTTATCTCCCTGCCCCTCTTTTTCTGTCTGCTGCCCTACAGTATCGAGCAGAGTACGATAAGCATATGCTAGGGCCCAGCTCACTGCAATGATCTTTTTCTCCTTGGGGTTATCCTGGCATTTCCCTTTCAAATACTTCGCCACCTCAGCTGGGTTCTGGATGTGTTCAGATGGAAAGTCCCAAACTACAGGATCAGAAAACTCCTTTAAAATTTTGCTCATATCTTCCCATTTCCCACACCACTCAGGATTTTTCACCTTTGGTTGTACTCTTAAATTAGAGGTCTCACCAGCCCCTCTAGAAATCTCAGCCTTCATCTTATATAAACTGCGGACAGTATAGAGAAAGGTTATTAAATTAAATAACAGAAAGATGGTATTTTTGGCAGTCAGGGAGGACAGGATATTTCTTAACAGAGATGTAAACAATTCGGAGGAGAAAAAGGAAAGCAAAGGCTGAAAAACTTCTTCCCCCATAACAAATTTAGTACACAGCCACAACCACGAGTTATACATTCTTGGAGCCGATAACAACATTTTTATAAGCCCCTTGCAGAGTATTACAGCCAAGCCCAGCCCGATAAATATTCTCGTTAGTGCCCCTCTGCTACAAAAGCTACGTATTAGGGACAATACCGGAGCTACTTCTGGATAAGAAAATAACTCTAGGGACTATAAAGCGATCAAAACTTCGAAGAACTCTAATGACTACAAATAGAGGCAGGCTTTCACTCCAAATGATATCATAACTTTAAAAAGAGACATACCAATATTCTCGCAGAACGGTTAAAGCTAAAAATATTATTAGAATAAAGTTTTTTCTACTTTGTCTGGGCTTCCCCGTACGGGCCACCAAATTATTTGTCCTGGTTTTGGACAAATTAGGGGAAAACACCTCTAAAGGAGCTTCTTATAGGAAACTAAACTTTCTGCAACTTCTCCTTTACTACTGGGTTTGGGAGGAATTCTTTTAGAGGGGAAGTGGAAAAAATTTGTTTATTAAGGCACAACAAAAAACACTCCTCAGCACAAGAGAAATAGCTTAAGATGACTACAGATGTTTTTACTAGTCTAAGAGGGTTGAGCTGTATTTCTTTCTGCTGTAGAGGGTATGCAGCTTCTTTCACAGACCCCGGGGGAGCTCTTGCCCGGAGTAGGTACGATGTCTTGGTGGGGGGGAAAGGGAACAACGGAAACCGGGAAAAAGGGAAAAAAAAATGGAAAAAAGGCAAGCCAGCGAAAAGCAGAGAAAAAAGAGAGGAAAGCAGAGCCAGCAAAGCATGCAGCCAGCAGCAAGCAAAAGCAGCAAGTAAGCTAAGCGGCAAGCCAGCAGCCAGCCGGGGGGGGGGGGGGGGGGGGGAAGGAAGACAAAACAAACTGAGGACAGGGAACAAAAACCACGACTGGGATAATGAGCATGAAAATGTCCTGTCCCCACGACAGTGCTGGAGGTCACAGGGCTTTCTTTGGTTGTTTTCCCTTTGTGCAAAGGTGTGTTTGGCTTGTGGAAGTGTTCTGCAGTTTTCTGCAGCAGTTCTTCACTTGTACAGTCTCTTTTGGCTTTTGATAAGCTGCAAGGAGATGATTGCGTTGTCCATGAAGCTGGGCTAGGCCATTCTTGTGGGGTGAGGCCAAAGGAAGCAAGTGCCTCGTTGGGAAGGCTGCTTGCCAGGCAAAAAGCAGAAGGGGCAAGTTTCTGTGGATGCGTTTTGGGATGAAGCCTGCAGCTTTGGAAATGGCATGAGTGCCTTGGGTGGGGGTGAAGCTGCAAGTCCTTGACTGCTGTCTTGTGTTGCTGAGAAGAGGAAGGACATCTTGGAATTGTGGCTGCTGTCTTTGAAGTCAAAGGGGCAAGTTTGTGGTGGGGGAGCTGCGTGGGCCCAAAGGACCCAGGGGTGCCGGTCAAGAGCAGCTGAAGGTGGGCCAGCGCGTGGCCAGGGAGCCAAGAAGGCCAAGGGCGTCCTGGCCTGTGTCAGCAAGAGTGGGGCAGCAGGAGCAGGGCAGTGAGCGTCCCCCTGGGCTGGGCAGCGCTGCGGCCACAGCTGGGAGTGCTGTGCCCAGTTGTGGGCCCCTGTGAAGCAGAAAGTCCTTGAGGGGCTGGAGCGTGTGCAGAGGAGGACACGGGAGCTGGGGAAGGCTGTGGAGTGCAAGGCCAAGGAGGAGGTGCTGAGGGAGCTTTAGCCTGGACAACGGGAGGCTCGTCAGGGCCCTTCAGGCACACTTCCATAGATCCATAGAGGACAGCGCTCACCCCAAGGCCTGCTTCCCTGCCAAACCTCCCCGCTCTGCATCCAAGTGCTTTAGCCATCTGAGGAGGTGACACTTCCAATTTGTGGTTTCTTGGCTTGCTAGGAGGAGAAGCCCTGCTGATTTTCTCTCTTCCCAGCAAGCAAAGATGCTTCTGCACAAGCTTTCCTGCCCTTTTCCTGCACCGAATGGGATTCTGATCCACTTTTACTTTTCCATGTCTGCCGCAGCACTAGCAAAGGCCTTGCTGGCTATTTCCTACTTTTCCATTTCACAGCTTTCAAGAGCTAAAAGCTCCCTTGTGCAGAGGCACTGTGCCTTGCAGATAGCAGCCAGGGAGGACTATCAAATTCCTAGGCAAAGAGAGTTCTCTTGAATTAGCCCATTTTAATCTGGCCGGAGTGACTTAGAATGCCATTGCTAAGAATGCTGATGATTTCTCCTTCAAAGAGGTGGTTGTAGATGCGAGGAGAAAGGAGGTTCTAAACGATAGGTAACGGCCTGTCCCTCATGTTTCTCTCTTGCCACAGATGACAGAAGCAGCAGAAGTCTCTGCCCCGGCTCCCTCTGCTCCTGGAGAAGAAGCCAAAGGGGAGCAAAAGGAGCAAGAGGACCACAAGCCTGCAGCTGTGGTCACAGCAGAGCCTGATGCTTCCAAGAGAGTAAGTGCCAGTTGTGGGTGGTGCTGTCTTTAGTGCAAGGCAGAGCTGCAAGTTTCTGAGCAGCCAGCACTTGCTGTTGCTGGCTGAGGATGCTGAGTGCTGGAATCCCGCAGGACGCAGCCATTTCCTGCAGGCAGGGACAGCTAGAAATTGGCCTTTGGCCTGTCACCTTGAGGCACCCAAGAGCTGGGGGCTGCGGCTCAGCTTCTGCCTGCTTGGCTCAGTGAAGCTCTGTCTCTGGGCTTCTGCAGGGCCGTGGCCAAGGGCGCAGGTGCTCGTGCTGGAGGTCACAGGGCTTTCTTTGGTTGTTTGCCCTTTGTGCAAAGGTGTGTTTGGCTTGTGGAAGTGTTCTGCAGTTTTCTGCAGCAGTTCTTCACTTGTACAGTCTCTTTTGGCTTTTGATAAGCGGCAAGGAGATGATTGCGTTGTCCATGAAGCTGGGCTAGGCCATTCTTGTGGGGTGAGGCCAAAGGAAGCAAGTGCCTTGTAGGGAAGGCTTCTTGCCAGGCAAAAAGCAGAAGGGGCAAGTTGCTGTGGATGCGTTTTGGGATGAAGCCTGCAGCTTTGGAAATGGCATGAGTGCCTCGGGTGGGGGTGAAGCTGCAAGTCCTTGACTGCTGTCTTGTGTTGCTGAGAAGAGGAAGGACATCTTGGAATTGTGGCTGCTGTCTTTGAAGTCAAAGGGGCAAGTTTGTGGTGGGGGAGCTGCGTGGGCCCAAAGGACCCAGGGGTGCCGGTCAAGAGCAGCTGAAGGTGGGCCAGCGCGTGGCCAGGGAGCCAAGAAGGCCAAGGGCGTCCTGGCCTGTGTCAGCAAGAGTGGGGCAGCAGGAGCAGGGCAGGGAGCGTCCCCCTGGGCTGGGCAGCGCTGCGGCCACAGCTGGGAGTGCTGTGCCCAGTTGTGGGCCCCTGTGAAGCAGAAAGTCCTTGAGGGGCTGGAGCGTGTGCAGAGGAGGACACGGGAGCTGGGGAAGGCTGTGGAGTGCAAGGCCAAGGAGGAGGTGCTGAGGGAGCTTTAGCCTGGACAACGGGAGGCTCGTCAGGGCCCTTCAGGCACACTTCCATAGATCCATAGAGGACAGCGCTCACCCCAAGGCCTGCTTCCCTGCCAAACCTCCCCGCTCTGCATCCAAGTGCTTTAGCCATCTGAGGAGGTGACACTTCCAATTTGTGGTTTCTTGGCTTGCTAGGAGGAGAAGCCCTGCTGATTTTCTCTCTTCCCAGCAAGCAAAGATGCTTCTGCACAAGCTTTCCTGCCCTTTTCCTGCACCGAATGGGATTCTGATCCACTTTTACTTTTCCATGTCTGCCGCAGCACTAGCAAAGGCCTTGCTGGCTATTTCCTACTTTTCCATTTCACAGCTTTCAAGAGCTAAAAGCTCCCTTGTGCAGAGGCACTGTGCCTTGCAGATAGCAGCCAGGGAGGACTATCAAATTCCTAGGCAAAAGAGAGTTCTGTTGAATTAGCCCATTTTAATCTGGCCGGAGTGACTTAGAATGCCATTGCTAAGAATGCTGATGATTTCTCCTTCAAAGAGGTGGTTGTAGATGCGAGGAGAAAGGAGGTTCTAAACGATAGGTAACGGCCTGTCCCTCATGTTTCTCTCTTGCCACAGATGACAGAAGCAGCAGCAGTCTCTGCCCCGGCTCCCTCTGCTCCTGGAGAAGAAGCCAAAGAGGAGCAAAAGGAGCAAGAGGACCACGAGCCTGCAGCTGTGGTCACAGCAGAGCCTGATGGCTCCAAGAGAGTAAGTGCCAGTTGTGGGTGGTGCTGTCTTTAGTGCAAGGCAGAGCTGCAAGTTTCTGAGCAGCCAGCACTTGCTGTTGCTGGCTGAGGATGCTGAGTGCTGGAATCCCGCAGGACGCGGCCATTTCCTGCAGGCAGGGACAGCTAGAAATTGGCCTTTGGCCTGTCACCTTGAGGCACCCAAGAGCTGGGGGCTGCGGCTCAGCTTCTGCCTGCTTGGCTCAGTGAAGCTCTGTCTCTGGGCTTCTGCAGGGCCGTGGCCAAGGGCGCAGGTGCTCGTGCTGGAGGTCACAGGGCTTTCTTTGGTTGTTTGCCCTTTGTGCAAAGGTGTGTTTGGCTTGTGGAAGTGTTCTGCAGTTTTCTGCAGCAGTTCTTCACTTGTACAGTCTCTTTTGGCTTTTGATAAGCGGCAAGGAGATGATTGCGTTGTCCATGAAGCTGGGCTAGGCCATTCTTGTGGGGTGAGGCCAAAGGAAGCAAGTGCCTTGTAGGGAAGGCTTCTTGCCAGGCAAAAAGCAGAAGGGGCAAGTTGCTGTGGATGCGTTTTGGGATGAAGCCTGCAGCTTTGGAAATGGCATGAGTGCCTCGGGTGGGGGTGAAGCTGCAAGTCCTTGACTGCTGTCTTGTGTTGCTGAGAAGAGGAAGGACATCTTGGAATTGTGGCTGCTGTCTTTGAAGTCAAAGGGGCAACTTTGTGGTGGGGGAGCTGCGTGGGCCCAAAGGACCCAGGGGTGCCGGTCAAGAGCAGCTGAAGGTGGGCCAGCGCGTGGCCAGGGAGCCAAGAAGGCCAAGGGCGTCCTGGCCTGTGTCAGCAAGAGTGGGGCAGCAGGAGCAGGGCAGGGAGCGTCCCCCTGGGCTGGGCAGCGCTGCGGCCACAGCTGGGAGTGCTGTGCCCAGTTGTGGGCCCCTGTGAAGCAGAAAGTCCTTGAGGGGCTGGAGCGTGTGCAGAGGAGGACACGGGAGCTGGGGAAGGCTGTGGAGTGCAAGGCCAAGGAGGAGGTGCTGAGGGAGCTTTAGCCTGGACAACGGGAGGCTCGTCAGGGCCCTTCAGGCACACTTCCATAGATCCATAGAGGACAGCGCTCACCCCAAGGCCTGCTTCCCTGCCAAACCTCCCCGCTCTGCATCCAAGTGCTTTAGCCATCTGAGGAGGTGACGCTTCCAATTTGTGGTTTCTTGGCTTGCTAGGAGGAGAAGCCCTGCTGATTTTCTCTCTTCCCAGCAAGCAAAGATGCTTCTGCACAAGCTTTCCTGCCCTTTTCCTGCACCGAATGGGATTCTGATCCACTTTTACTTTTCCATGTCTGCCGCAGCACTAGCAAAGGCCTTGCTGGCTATTTCCTACTTTTCCATTTCACAGCTTTCAAGAGCTAAAAGCTCCCTTGTGCAGAGGCACTGTGCCTTGCAGATAGCAGCCAGGGAGGACTATCAAATTCCTAGGCAAAGAGAGTTCTGTTGAATTAGCCCATTTTAATCTGGCCGGAGTGACTTAGAATGCCATTGCTAAGAATGCTGATGATTTCTCCTTCAAAGAGGTGGTTGTAGATGCGAGGAGAAAGGAGGTTCTAAACGATAGGTAACGGCCTGTCCCTCATGTTTCTCTCTTGCCACAGATGACAGAAGCAGCAGCAGTCTCTGCCCCGGCTCCCTCTGCTCCTGGAGAAGAAGCCAAAGAGGAGCAAAAGGAGCAAGAGGACCACGAGCCTGCAGCTGTGGTCACAGCAGAGCCTGATGCTTCCAAGAGAGTAAGTGCCAGTTGTGGGTGGTGCTGTCTTTAGTGCAAGGCAGAGCTGCAAGTTTCTGAGCAGCCAGCACTTGCTGTTGCTGGCTGAGGATGCTGAGTGCTGGAATCCCGCAGGACGCGGCCATTTCCTGCAGGCAGGGACAGCTAGAAATTGGCCTTTGGCCTGTCACCTTGAGGCACCCAAGAGCTGGGGGCTGCGGCTCAGCTTCTGCCTGCTTGGCTCAGTGAAGCTCTGTCTCTGGGCTTCTGCAGGGCCGTGGCCAAGGGCGCAGGTGCTCGTGCTGGAGGTCACAGGGCTTTCTTTGGTTGTTTTCCCTTTGTGCAAAGGTGTGTTTGGCTTGTGGAAGTGTTCTGCAGTTTTCTGCAGCAGTTCTTCACTTGTACAGTCTCTTTTGGCTTTTGATAAGCGGCAAGGAGATGATTGCGTTGTCCATGAAGCTGGGCTAGGCCATTCTTGTGGGGTGAGGCCAAAGGAAGCAAGTGCCTTGTAGGGAAGGCTTCTTGCCAGGCAAAAAGCAGAAGGGGCAAGTTGCTGTGGATGCGTTTTGGGATGAAGCCTGCAGCTTTGGAAATGGCATGAGTGCCTCGGGTGGGGGTGAAGCTGCAAGTCCTTGACTGCTGTCTTGTGTTGCTGAGAAGAGGAAGGACATCTTGGAATTGTGGCTGCTGTCTTTGAAGTCAAAGGGGCAAGTTTGTGGTGGGGGAGCTGCGTGGGCCCAAAGGACCCAGGGGTGCCGGTCAAGAGCAGCTGAAGGTGGGCCAGCGCGTGGCCAGGGAGCCAAGAAGGCCAAGGGCGTCCTGGCCTGTGTCAGCAAGAGTGGGGCAGCAGGAGCAGGGCAGGGAGCGTCCCCCTGGGCTGGGCAGCGCTGCGGCCACAGCTGGGAGTGCTGTGCCCAGTTGTGGGCCCCTGTGAAGCAGAAAGTCCTTGAGGGGCTGGAGCGTGTGCAGAGGAGGACACGGGAGCTGGGGAAGGCTGTGGAGTGCAAGGCCAAGGAGGAGGTGCTGAGGGAGCTTTAGCCTGGACAACGGGAGGCTCGTCAGGGCCCTTCAGGCACACTTCCATAGATCCATAGAGGACAGCGCTCACCCCAAGGCCTGCTTCCCTGCCAAACCTCCCCGCTCTGCATCCAAGTGCTTTAGCCATCTGAGGAGGTGACGCTTCCAATTTGTGGTTTCTTGGCTTGCTAGGAGGAGAAGCCCTGCTGATTTTCTCTCTTCCCAGCAAGCAAAGATGCTTCTGCACAAGCTTTCCTGCCCTTTTCCTGCACCGAATGGGATTCTGATCCACTTTTACTTTTCCATGTCTGCCGCAGCACTAGCAAAGGCCTTGCTGGCTATTTCCTACTTTTCCATTTCACAGCTTTCAAGAGCTAAAAGCTCCCTTGTGCAGAGGCACTGTGCCTTGCAGATAGCAGCCAGGGAGGACTATCAAATTCCTAGGCAAAGAGAGTTCTGTTGAATTAGCCCATTTTAATCTGGCCGGAGTGACTTAGAATGCCATTGCTAAGAATGCTGATGATTTCTCCTTCAAAGAGGTGGTTGTAGATGCGAGGAGAAAGGAGGTTCTAAACGATAGGTAACGGCCTGTCCCTCATGTTTCTCTCTTGCCACAGATGACAGAAGCAGCAGCAGTCTCTGCCCCGGCTCCCTCTGCTCCTGGAGAAGAAGCCAAAGAGGAGCAAAAGGAGCAAGAGGACCACGAGCCTGCAGCTGTGGTCACAGCAGAGCCTGATGCTTCCAAGAGAGTAAGTGCCAGTTGTGGGTGGTGCTGTCTTTAGTGCAAGGCAGAGCTGCAAGTTTCTGAGCAGCCAGCACTTGCTGTTGCTGGCTGAGGATGCTGAGTGCTGGAATCCCGCAGGACGCGGCCATTTCCTGCAGGCAGGGACAGCTAGAAATTGGCCTTTGGCCTGTCACCTTGAGGCACCCAAGAGCTGGGGGCTGCGGCTCAGCTTCTGCCTGCTTGGCTCAGTGAAGCTCTGTCTCTGGGCTTCTGCAGGGCCGTGGCCAAGGGCGCAGGTGCTCGTGCTGGAGGTCACAGGGCTTTCTTTGGTTGTTTTCCCTTTGTGCAAAGGTGTGTTTGGCTTGTGGAAGTGTTCTGCAGTTTTCTGCAGCAGTTCTTCACTTGTACAGTCTCTTTTGGCTTTTGATAAGCGGCAAGGAGATGATTGCGTTGTCCATGAAGCTGGGCTAGGCCATTCTTGTGGGGTGAGGCCAAAGGAAGCAAGTGCCTTGTAGGGAAGGCTTCTTGCCAGGCAAAAAGCAGAAGGGGCAAGTTGCTGTGGATGCGTTTTGGGATGAAGCCTGCAGCTTTGGAAATGGCATGAGTGCCTCGGGTGGGGGTGAAGCTGCAAGTCCTTGACTGCTGTCTTGTGTTGCTGAGAAGAGGAAGGACATCTTGGAATTGTGGCTGCTGTCTTTGAAGTCAAAGGGGCAAGTTTGTGGTGGGGGAGCTGCGTGGGCCCAAAGGACCCAGGGGTGCCGGTCAAGAGCAGCTGAAGGTGGGCCAGCGCGTGGCCAGGGAGCCAAGAAGGCCAAGGGCGTCCTGGCCTGTGTCAGCAAGAGTGGGGCAGCAGGAGCAGGGCAGGGAGCGTCCCCCTGGGCTGGGCAGCGCTGCGGCCACAGCTGGGAGTGCTGTGCCCAGTTGTGGGCCCCTGTGAAGCAGAAAGTCCTTGAGGGGCTGGAGCGTGTGCAGAGGAGGACACGGGAGCTGGGGAAGGCTGTGGAGTGCAAGGCCAAGGAGGAGGTGCTGAGGGAGCTTTAGCCTGGACAACGGGAGGCTCGTCAGGGCCCTTCAGGCACACTTCCATAGATCCATAGAGGACAGCGCTCACCCCAAGGCCTGCTTCCCTGCCAAACCTCCCCGCTCTGCATCCAAGTGCTTTAGCCATCTGAGGAGGTGACGCTTCCAATTTGTGGTTTCTTGGCTTGCTAGGAGGAGAAGCCCTGCTGATTTTCTCTCTTCCCAGCAAGCAAAGATGCTTCTGCACAAGCTTTCCTGCCCTTTTCCTGCACCGAATGGGATTCTGATCCACTTTTACTTTTCCATGTCTGCCGCAGCACTAGCAAAGGCCTTGCTGGCTATTTCCTACTTTTCCATTTCACAGCTTTCAAGAGCTAAAAGCTCCCTTGTGCAGAGGCACTGTGCCTTGCAGATAGCAGCCAGGGAGGACTATCAAATTCCTAGGCAAAGAGAGTTCTGTTGAATTAGCCCATTTTAATCTGGCCGGAGTGACTTAGAATGCCATTGCTAAGAATGCTGATGATTTCTCCTTCAAAGAGGTGGTTGTAGATGCGAGGAGAAAGGAGGTTCTAAACGATAGGTAACGGCCTGTCCCTCATGTTTCTCTCTTGCCACAGATGACAGAAGCAGCAGCAGTCTCTGCCCCGGCTCCCTCTGCTCCTGGAGAAGAAGCCAAAGAGGAGCAAAAGGAGCAAGAGGACCACGAGCCTGCAGCTGTGGTCACAGCAGAGCCTGATGCTTCCAAGAGAGTAAGTGCCAGTTGTGGGTGGTGCTGTCTTTAGTGCAAGGCAGAGCTGCAAGTTTCTGAGCAGCCAGCACTTGCTGTTGCTGGCTGAGGATGCTGAGTGCTGGAATCCCGCAGGACGCGGCCATTTCCTGCAGGCAGGGACAGCTAGAAATTGGCCTTTGGCCTGTCACCTTGAGGCACCCAAGAGCTGGGGGCTGCGGCTCAGCTTCTGCCTGCTTGGCTCAGTGAAGCTCTGTCTCTGGGCTTCTGCAGGGCCGTGGCCAAGGGCGCAGGTGCTCGTGCTGGAGGTCACAGGGCTTTCTTTGGTTGTTTTCCCTTTGTGCAAAGGTGTGTTTGGCTTGTGGAAGTGTTCTGCAGTTTTCTGCAGCAGTTCTTCACTTGTACAGTCTCTTTTGGCTTTTGATAAGCGGCAAGGAGATGATTGCGTTGTCCATGAAGCTGGGCTAGGCCATTCTTGTGGGGTGAGGCCAAAGGAAGCAAGTGCCTTGTAGGGAAGGCTTCTTGCCAGGCAAAAAGCAGAAGGGGCAAGTTGCTGTGGATGCGTTTTGGGATGAAGCCTGCAGCTTTGGAAATGGCATGAGTGCCTCGGGTGGGGGTGAAGCTGCAAGTCCTTGACTGCTGTCTTGTGTTGCTGAGAAGAGGAAGGACATCTTGGAATTGTGGCTGCTGTCTTTGAAGTCAAAGGGGCAAGTTTGTGGTGGGGGAGCTGCGTGGGCCCAAAGGACCCAGGGGTGCCGGTCAAGAGCAGCTGAAGGTGGGCCAGCGCGTGGCCAGGGAGCCAAGAAGGCCAAGGGCGTCCTGGCCTGTGTCAGCAAGAGTGGGGCAGCAGGAGCAGGGCAGGGAGCGTCCCCCTGGGCTGGGCAGCGCTGCGGCCACAGCTGGGAGTGCTGTGCCCAGTTGTGGGCCCCTGTGAAGCAGAAAGTCCTTGAGGGGCTGGAGCGTGTGCAGAGGAGGACACGGGAGCTGGGGAAGGCTGTGGAGTGCAAGGCCAAGGAGGAGGTGCTGAGGGAGCTTTAGCCTGGACAACGGGAGGCTCGTCAGGGCCCTTCAGGCACACTTCCATAGATCCATAGAGGACAGCGCTCACCCCAAGGCCTGCTTCCCTGCCAAACCTCCCCGCTCTGCATCCAAGTGCTTTAGCCATCTGAGGAGGTGACGCTTCCAATTTGTGGTTTCTTGGCTTGCTAGGAGGAGAAGCCCTGCTGATTTTCTCTCTTCCCAGCAAGCAAAGATGCTTCTGCACAAGCTTTCCTGCCCTTTTCCTGCACCGAATGGGATTCTGATCCACTTTTACTTTTCCATGTCTGCCGCAGCACTAGCAAAGGCCTTGCTGGCTATTTCCTACTTTTCCATTTCACAGCTTTCAAGAGCTAAAAGCTCCCTTGTGCAGAGGCACTGTGCCTTGCAGATAGCAGCCAGGGAGGACTATCAAATTCCTAGGCAAAGAGAGTTCTGTTGAATTAGCCCATTTTAATCTGGCCGGAGTGACTTAGAATGCCATTGCTAAGAATGCTGATGATTTCTCCTTCAAAGAGGTGGTTGTAGATGCGAGGAGAAAGGAGGTTCTAAACGATAGGTAACGGCCTGTCCCTCATGTTTCTCTCTTGCCACAGATGACAGAAGCAGCAGCAGTCTCTGCCCCGGCTCCCTCTGCTCCTGGAGAAGAAGCCAAAGAGGAGCAAAAGGAGCAAGAGGACCACGAGCCTGCAGCTGTGGTCACAGCAGAGCCTGATGGCTTCCAAGAGAGTAAGTGCCAGTTGTGGGTGGTGCTGTCTTTAGTGCAAGGCAGAGCTGCAAGTTTCTGAGCAGCCAGCACTTGCTGTTGCTGGCTGAGGATGCTGAGTGCTGGAATCCCGCAGGACGCGGCCATTTCCTGCAGGCAGGGACAGCTAGAAATTGGCCTTTGGCCTGTCACCTTGAGGCACCCAAGAGCTGGGGGCTGCGGCTCAGCTTCTGCCTGCTTGGCTCAGTGAAGCTCTGTCTCTGGGCTTCTGCAGGGCCGTGGCCAAGGGCGCAGGTGCTCGTGCTGGAGGTCACAGGGCTTTCTTTGGTTGTTTTCCCTTTGTGCAAAGGTGTGTTTGGCTTGTGGAAGTGTTCTGCAGTTTTCTGCAGCAGTTCTTCACTTGTACAGTCTCTTTTGGCTTTTGATAAGCGGCAAGGAGATGATTGCGTTGTCCATGAAGCTGGGCTAGGCCATTCTTGTGGGGTGAGGCCAAAGGAAGCAAGTGCCTTGTAGGGAAGGCTTCTTGCCAGGCAAAAAGCAGAAGGGGCAAGTTGCTGTGGATGCGTTTTGGGATGAAGCCTGCAGCTTTGGAAATGGCATGAGTGCCTCGGGTGGGGGTGAAGCTGCAAGTCCTTGACTGCTGTCTTGTGTTGCTGAGAAGAGGAAGGACATCTTGGAATTGTGGCTGCTGTCTTTGAAGTCAAAGGGGCAAGTTTGTGGTGGGGGAGCTGCGTGGGCCCAAAGGACCCAGGGGTGCCGGTCAAGAGCAGCTGAAGGTGGGCCAGCGCGTGGCCAGGGAGCCAAGAAGGCCAAGGGCGTCCTGGCCTGTGTCAGCAAGAGTGGGGCAGCAGGAGCAGGGCAGGGAGCGTCCCCCTGGGCTGGGCAGCGCTGCGGCCACAGCTGGGAGTGCTGTGCCCAGTTGTGGGCCCCTGTGAAGCAGAAAGTCCTTGAGGGGCTGGAGCGTGTGCAGAGGAGGACACGGGAGCTGGGGAAGGCTGTGGAGTGCAAGGCCAAGGAGGAGGTGCTGAGGGAGCTTTAGCCTGGACAACGGGAGGCTCGTCAGGGCCCTTCAGGCACACTTCCATAGATCCATAGAGGACAGCGCTCACCCCAAGGCCTGCTTCCCTGCCAAACCTCCCCGCTCTGCATCCAAGTGCTTTAGCCATCTGAGGAGGTGACGCTTCCAATTTGTGGTTTCTTGGCTTGCTAGGAGGAGAAGCCCTGCTGATTTTCTCTCTTCCCAGCAAGCAAAGATGCTTCTGCACAAGCTTTCCTGCCCTTTTCCTGCACCGAATGGGATTCTGATCCACTTTTACTTTTCCATGTCTGCCGCAGCACTAGCAAAGGCCTTGCTGGCTATTTCCTACTTTTCCATTTCACAGCTTTCAAGAGCTAAAAGCTCCCTTGTGCAGAGGCACTGTGCCTTGCAGATAGCAGCCAGGGAGGACTATCAAATTCCTAGGCAAAGAGAGTTCTCTTGAATTAGCCCATTTTAATCTGGCCGGAGTGACTTAGAATGCCATTGCTAAGAATGCTGATGATTTCTCCTTCAAAGAGGTGGTTGTAGATGCGAGGAGAAAGGAGGTTCTAAACGATAGGTAACGGCCTGTCCCTCATGTTTCTCTCTTGCCACAGATGACAGAAGCAGCAGCAGTCTCTGCCCCGGCTCCCTCTGCTCCTGGAGAAGAAGCCAAAGAGGAGCAAAAGGAGCAAGAGGACCACGAGCCTGCAGCTGTGGTCACAGCAGAGCCTGATGCTTCCAAGAGAGTAAGTGCCAGTTGTGGGTGGTGCTGTCTTTAGTGCAAGGCAGAGCTGCAAGTTTCTGAGCAGCCAGCACTTGCTGTTGCTGGCTGAGGATGCTGAGTGCTGGAATCCCGCAGGACGCGGCCATTTCCTGCAGGCAGGGACAGCTAGAAATTGGCCTTTGGCCTGTCACCTTGAGGCACCCAAGAGCTGGGGGCTGCGGCTCAGCTTCTGCCTGCTTGGCTCAGTGAAGCTCTGTCTCTGGGCTTCTGCAGGGCCGTGGCCAAGGGCGCAGGTGCTCGTGCTGGAGGTCACAGGGCTTTCTTTGGTTGTTTTCCCTTTGTGCAAAGGTGTGTTTGGCTTGTGGAAGTGTTCTGCAGTTTTCTGCAGCAGTTCTTCACTTGTACAGTCTCTTTTGGCTTTTGATAAGCGGCAAGGAGATGATTGCGTTGTCCATGAAGCTGGGCTAGGCCATTCTTGTGGGGTGAGGCCAAAGGAAGCAAGTGCCTTGTAGGGAAGGCTTCTTGCCAGGCAAAAAGCAGAAGGGGCAAGTTGCTGTGGATGCGTTTTGGGATGAAGCCTGCAGCTTTGGAAATGGCATGAGTGCCTCGGGTGGGGGTGAAGCTGCAAGTCCTTGACTGCTGTCTTGTGTTGCTGAGAAGAGGAAGGACATCTTGGAATTGTGGCTGCTGTCTTTGAAGTCAAAGGGGCAAGTTTGTGGTGGGGGAGCTGCGTGGGCCCAAAGGACCCAGGGGTGCCGGTCAAGAGCAGCTGAAGGTGGGCCAGCGCGTGGCCAGGGAGCCAAGAAGGCCAAGGGCGTCCTGGCCTGTGTCAGCAAGAGTGGGGCAGCAGGAGCAGGGCAGGGAGCGTCCCCCTGGGCTGGGCAGCGCTGCGGCCACAGCTGGGAGTGCTGTGCCCAGTTGTGGGCCCCTGTGAAGCAGAAAGTCCTTGAGGGGCTGGAGCGTGTGCAGAGGAGGACACGGGAGCTGGGGAAGGCTGTGGAGTGCAAGGCCAAGGAGGAGGTGCTGAGGGAGCTTTAGCCTGGACAACGGGAGGCTCGTCAGGGCCCTTCAGGCACACTTCCATAGATCCATAGAGGACAGCGCTCACCCCAAGGCCTGCTTCCCTGCCAAACCTCCCCGCTCTGCATCCAAGTGCTTTAGCCATCTGAGGAGGTGACGCTTCCAATTTGTGGTTTCTTGGCTTGCTAGGAGGAGAAGCCCTGCTGATTTTCTCTCTTCCCAGCAAGCAAAGATGCTTCTGCACAAGCTTTCCTGCCCTTTTCCTGCACCGAATGGGATTCTGATCCACTTTTACTTTTCCATGTCTGCCGCAGCACTAGCAAAGGCCTTGCTGGCTATTTCCTACTTTTCCATTTCACAGCTTTCAAGAGCTAAAAGCTCCCTTGTGCAGAGGCACTGTGCCTTGCAGATAGCAGCCAGGGAGGACTATCAAATTCCTAGGCAAAGAGAGTTCTGTTGAATTAGCCCATTTTAATCTGGCCGGAGTGACTTAGAATGCCATTGCTAAGAATGCTGATGATTTCTCCTTCAAAGAGGTGGTTGTAGATGCGAGGAGAAAGGAGGTTCTAAACGATAGGTAACGGCCTGTCCCTCATGTTTCTCTCTTGCCACAGATGACAGAAGCAGCAGCAGTCTCTGCCCCGGCTCCCTCTGCTCCTGGAGAAGAAGCCAAAGAGGAGCAAAAGGAGCAAGAGGACCACGAGCCTGCAGCTGTGGTCACAGCAGAGCCTGATGCTTCCAAGAGAGTAAGTGCCAGTTGTGGGTGGTGCTGTCTTTAGTGCAAGGCAGAGCTGCAAGTTTCTGAGCAGCCAGCACTTGCTGTTGCTGGCTGAGGATGCTGAGTGCTGGAATCCCGCAGGACGCGGCCATTTCCTGCAGGCAGGGACAGCTAGAAATTGGCCTTTGGCCTGTCACCTTGAGGCACCCAAGAGCTGGGGGCTGCGGCTCAGCTTCTGCCTGCTTGGCTCAGTGAAGCTCTGTCTCTGGGCTTCTGCAGGGCCGTGGCCAAGGGCGCAGGTGCTCGTGCTGGAGGTCACAGGGCTTTCTTTGGTTGTTTTCCCTTTGTGCAAAGGTGTGTTTGGCTTGTGGAAGTGTTCTGCAGTTTTCTGCAGCAGTTCTTCACTTGTACAGTCTCTTTTGGCTTTTGATAAGCGGCAAGGAGATGATTGCGTTGTCCATGAAGCTGGGCTAGGCCATTCTTGTGGGGTGAGGCCAAAGGAAGCAAGTGCCTTGTAGGGAAGGCTTCTTGCCAGGCAAAAAGCAGAAGGGGCAAGTTGCTGTGGATGCGTTTTGGGATGAAGCCTGCAGCTTTGGAAATGGCATGAGTGCCTCGGGTGGGGGTGAAGCTGCAAGTCCTTGACTGCTGTCTTGTGTTGCTGAGAAGAGGAAGGACATCTTGGAATTGTGGCTGCTGTCTTTGAAGTCAAAGGGGCAAGTTTGTGGTGGGGGAGCTGCGTGGGCCCAAAGGACCCAGGGGTGCCGGTCAAGAGCAGCTGAAGGTGGGCCAGCGCGTGGCCAGGGAGCCAAGAAGGCCAAGGGCGTCCTGGCCTGTGTCAGCAAGAGTGGGGCAGCAGGAGCAGGGCAGGGAGCGTCCCCCTGGGCTGGGCAGCGCTGCGGCCACAGCTGGGAGTGCTGTGCCCAGTTGTGGGCCCCTGTGAAGCAGAAAGTCCTTGAGGGGCTGGAGCGTGTGCAGAGGAGGACACGGGAGCTGGGGAAGGCTGTGGAGTGCAAGGCCAAGGAGGAGGTGCTGAGGGAGCTTTAGCCTGGACAACGGGAGGCTCGTCAGGGCCCTTCAGGCACACTTCCATAGATCCATAGAGGACAGCGCTCACCCCAAGGCCTGCTTCCCTGCCAAACCTCCCCGCTCTGCATCCAAGTGCTTTAGCCATCTGAGGAGGTGACGCTTCCAATTTGTGGTTTCTTGGCTTGCTAGGAGGAGAAGCCCTGCTGATTTTCTCTCTTCCCAGCAAGCAAAGATGCTTCTGCACAAGCTTTCCTGCCCTTTTCCTGCACCGAATGGGATTCTGATCCACTTTTACTTTTCCATGTCTGCCGCAGCACTAGCAAAGGCCTTGCTGGCTATTTCCTACTTTTCCATTTCACAGCTTTCAAGAGCTAAAAGCTCCCTTGTGCAGAGGCACTGTGCCTTGCAGATAGCAGCCAGGGAGGACTATCAAATTCCTAGGCAAAGAGAGTTCTGTTGAATTAGCCCATTTTAATCTGGCCGGAGTGACTTAGAATGCCATTGCTAAGAATGCTGATGATTTCTCCTTCAAAGAGGTGGTTGTAGATGCGAGGAGAAAGGAGGTTCTAAACGATAGGTAACGGCCTGTCCCTCATGTTTCTCTCTTGCCACAGATGACAGAAGCAGCAGCAGTCTCTGCCCCGGCTCCCTCTGCTCCTGGAGAAGAAGCCAAAGAGGAGCAAAAGGAGCAAGAGGACCACGAGCCTGCAGCTGTGGTCACAGCAGAGCCTGATGCTTCCAAGAGAGTAAGTGCCAGTTGTGGGTGGTGCTGTCTTTAGTGCAAGGCAGAGCTGCAAGTTTCTGAGCAGCCAGCACTTGCTGTTGCTGGCTGAGGATGCTGAGTGCTGGAATCCCGCAGGACGCGGCCATTTCCTGCAGGCAGGGACAGCTAGAAATTGGCCTTTGGCCTGTCACCTTGAGGCACCCAAGAGCTGGGGGCTGCGGCTCAGCTTCTGCCTGCTTGGCTCAGTGAAGCTCTGTCTCTGGGCTTCTGCAGGGCCGTGGCCAAGGGCGCAGGTGCTCGTGCTGGAGGTCACAGGGCTTTCTTTGGTTGTTTTCCCTTTGTGCAAAGGTGTGTTTGGCTTGTGGAAGTGTTCTGCAGTTTTCTGCAGCAGTTCTTCACTTGTACAGTCTCTTTTGGCTTTTGATAAGCGGCAAGGAGATGATTGCGTTGTCCATGAAGCTGGGCTAGGCCATTCTTGTGGGGTGAGGCCAAAGGAAGCAAGTGCCTTGTAGGGAAGGCTTCTTGCCAGGCAAAAAGCAGAAGGGGCAAGTTGCTGTGGATGCGTTTTGGGATGAAGCCTGCAGCTTTGGAAATGGCATGAGTGCCTCGGGTGGGGGTGAAGCTGCAAGTCCTTGACTGCTGTCTTGTGTTGCTGAGAAGAGGAAGGACATCTTGGAATTGTGGCTGCTGTCTTTGAAGTCAAAGGGGCAAGTTTGTGGTGGGGGAGCTGCGTGGGCCCAAAGGACCCAGGGGTGCCGGTCAAGAGCAGCTGAAGGTGGGCCAGCGCGTGGCCAGGGAGCCAAGAAGGCCAAGGGCGTCCTGGCCTGTGTCAGCAAGAGTGGGGCAGCAGGAGCAGGGCAGGGAGCGTCCCCCTGGGCTGGGCAGCGCTGCGGCCACAGCTGGGAGTGCTGTGCCCAGTTGTGGGCCCCTGTGAAGCAGAAAGTCCTTGAGGGGCTGGAGCGTGTGCAGAGGAGGACACGGGAGCTGGGGAAGGCTGTGGAGTGCAAGGCCAAGGAGGAGGTGCTGAGGGAGCTTTAGCCTGGACAACGGGAGGCTCGTCAGGGCCCTTCAGGCACACTTCCATAGATCCATAGAGGACAGCGCTCACCCCAAGGCCTGCTTCCCTGCCAAACCTCCCCGCTCTGCATCCAAGTGCTTTAGCCATCTGAGGAGGTGACGCTTCCAATTTGTGGTTTCTTGGCTTGCTAGGAGGAGAAGCCCTGCTGATTTTCTCTCTTCCCAGCAAGCAAAGATGCTTCTGCACAAGCTTTCCTGCCCTTTTCCTGCACCGAATGGGATTCTGATCCACTTTTACTTTTCCATGTCTGCCGCAGCACTAGCAAAGGCCTTGCTGGCTATTTCCTACTTTTCCATTTCACAGCTTTCAAGAGCTAAAAGCTCCCTTGTGCAGAGGCACTGTGCCTTGCAGATAGCAGCCAGGGAGGACTATCAAATTCCTAGGCAAAGAGAGTTCTGTTGAATTAGCCCATTTTAATCTGGCCGGAGTGACTTAGAATGCCATTGCTAAGAATGCTGATGATTTCTCCTTCAAAGAGGTGGTTGTAGATGCGAGGAGAAAGGAGGTTCTAAACGATAGGTAACGGCCTGTCCCTCATGTTTCTCTCTTGCCACAGATGACAGAAGCAGCAGCAGTCTCTGCCCCGGCTCCCTCTGCTCCTGGAGAAGAAGCCAAAGAGGAGCAAAAGGAGCAAGAGGACCACGAGCCTGCAGCTGTGGTCACAGCAGAGCCTGATGCTTCCAAGAGAGTAAGTGCCAGTTGTGGGTGGTGCTGTCTTTAGTGCAAGGCAGAGCTGCAAGTTTCTGAGCAGCCAGCACTTGCTGTTGCTGGCTGAGGATGCTGAGTGCTGGAATCCCGCAGGACGCGGCCATTTCCTGCAGGCAGGGACAGCTAGAAATTGGCCTTTGGCCTGTCACCTTGAGGCACCCAAGAGCTGGGGGCTGCGGCTCAGCTTCTGCCTGCTTGGCTCAGTGAAGCTCTGTCTCTGGGCTTCTGCAGGGCCGTGGCCAAGGGCGCAGGTGCTCGTGCTGGAGGTCACAGGGCTTTCTTTGGTTGTTTTCCCTTTGTGCAAAGGTGTGTTTGGCTTGTGGAAGTGTTCTGCAGTTTTCTGCAGCAGTTCTTCACTTGTACAGTCTCTTTTGGCTTTTGATAAGCGGCAAGGAGATGATTGCGTTGTCCATGAAGCTGGGCTAGGCCATTCTTGTGGGGTGAGGCCAAAGGAAGCAAGTGCCTTGTAGGGAAGGCTTCTTGCCAGGCAAAAAGCAGAAGGGGCAAGTTGCTGTGGATGCGTTTTGGGATGAAGCCTGCAGCTTTGGAAATGGCATGAGTGCCTCGGGTGGGGGTGAAGCTGCAAGTCCTTGACTGCTGTCTTGTGTTGCTGAGAAGAGGAAGGACATCTTGGAATTGTGGCTGCTGTCTTTGAAGTCAAAGGGGCAAGTTTGTGGTGGGGGAGCTGCGTGGGCCCAAAGGACCCAGGGGTGCCGGTCAAGAGCAGCTGAAGGTGGGCCAGCGCGTGGCCAGGGAGCCAAGAAGGCCAAGGGCGTCCTGGCCTGTGTCAGCAAGAGTGGGGCAGCAGGAGCAGGGCAGGGAGCGTCCCCCTGGGCTGGGCAGCGCTGCGGCCACAGCTGGGAGTGCTGTGCCCAGTTGTGGGCCCCTGTGAAGCAGAAAGTCCTTGAGGGGCTGGAGCGTGTGCAGAGGAGGACACGGGAGCTGGGGAAGGCTGTGGAGTGCAAGGCCAAGGAGGAGGTGCTGAGGGAGCTTTAGCCTGGACAACGGGAGGCTCGTCAGGGCCCTTCAGGCACACTTCCATAGATCCATAGAGGACAGCGCTCACCCCAAGGCCTGCTTCCCTGCCAAACCTCCCCGCTCTGCATCCAAGTGCTTTAGCCATCTGAGGAGGTGACGCTTCCAATTTGTGGTTTCTTGGCTTGCTAGGAGGAGAAGCCCTGCTGATTTTCTCTCTTCCCAGCAAGCAAAGATGCTTCTGCACAAGCTTTCCTGCCCTTTTCCTGCACCGAATGGGATTCTGATCCACTTTTACTTTTCCATGTCTGCCGCAGCACTAGCAAAGGCCTTGCTGGCTATTTCCTACTTTTCCATTTCACAGCTTTCAAGAGCTAAAAGCTCCCTTGTGCAGAGGCACTGTGCCTTGCAGATAGCAGCCAGGGAGGACTATCAAATTCCTAGGCAAAGAGAGTTCTGTTGAATTAGCCCATTTTAATCTGGCCGGAGTGACTTAGAATGCCATTGCTAAGAATGCTGATGATTTCTCCTTCAAAGAGGTGGTTGTAGATGCGAGGAGAAAGGAGGTTCTAAACGATAGGTAACGGCCTGTCCCTCATGTTTCTCTCTTGCCACAGATGACAGAAGCAGCAGCAGTCTCTGCCCCGGCTCCCTCTGCTCCTGGAGAAGAAGCCAAAGAGGAGCAAAAGGAGCAAGAGGACCACGAGCCTGCAGCTGTGGTCACAGCAGAGCCTGATGGTTCCAAGAGAGTAAGTGCCAGTTGTGGGTGGTGCTGTCTTTAGTGCAAGGCAGAGCTGCAAGTTTCTGAGCAGCCAGCACTTGCTGTTGCTGGCTGAGGATGCTGAGTGCTGGAATCCCGCAGGACGCGGCCATTTCCTGCAGGCAGGGACAGCTAGAAATTGGCCTTTGGCCTGTCACCTTGAGGCACCCAAGAGCTGGGGGCTGCGGCTCAGCTTCTGCCTGCTTGGCTCAGTGAAGCTCTGTCTCTGGGCTTCTGCAGGGCCGTGGCCAAGGGCGCAGGTGCTCGTGCTGGAGGTCACAGGGCTTTCTTTGGTTGTTTTCCCTTTGTGCAAAGGTGTGTTTGGCTTGTGGAAGTGTTCTGCAGTTTTCTGCAGCAGTTCTTCACTTGTACAGTCTCTTTTGGCTTTTGATAAGCGGCAAGGAGATGATTGCGTTGTCCATGAAGCTGGGCTAGGCCATTCTTGTGGGGTGAGGCCAAAGGAAGCAAGTGCCTTGTAGGGAAGGCTTCTTGCCAGGCAAAAAGCAGAAGGGGCAAGTTGCTGTGGATGCGTTTTGGGATGAAGCCTGCAGCTTTGGAAATGGCATGAGTGCCTCGGGTGGGGGTGAAGCTGCAAGTCCTTGACTGCTGTCTTGTGTTGCTGAGAAGAGGAAGGACATCTTGGAATTGTGGCTGCTGTCTTTGAAGTCAAAGGGGCAACTTTGTGGTGGGGGAGCTGCGTGGGCCCAAAGGACCCAGGGGTGCCGGTCAAGAGCAGCTGAAGGTGGGCCAGCGCGTGGCCAGGGAGCCAAGAAGGCCAAGGGCGTCCTGGCCTGTGTCAGCAAGAGTGGGGCAGCAGGAGCAGGGCAGGGAGCGTCCCCCTGGGCTGGGCAGCGCTGCGGCCACAGCTGGGAGTGCTGTGCCCAGTTGTGGGCCCCTGTGAAGCAGAAAGTCCTTGAGGGGCTGGAGCGTGTGCAGAGGAGGACACGGGAGCTGGGGAAGGCTGTGGAGTGCAAGGCCAAGGAGGAGGTGCTGAGGGAGCTTTAGCCTGGACAACGGGAGGCTCGTCAGGGCCCTTCAGGCACACTTCCATAGATCCATAGAGGACAGCGCTCACCCCAAGGCCTGCTTCCCTGCCAAACCTCCCCGCTCTGCATCCAAGTGCTTTAGCCATCTGAGGAGGTGACGCTTCCAATTTGTGGTTTCTTGGCTTGCTAGGAGGAGAAGCCCTGCTGATTTTCTCTCTTCCCAGCAAGCAAAGATGCTTCTGCACAAGCTTTCCTGCCCTTTTCCTGCACCGAATGGGATTCTGATCCACTTTTACTTTTCCATGTCTGCCGCAGCACTAGCAAAGGCCTTGCTGGCTATTTCCTACTTTTCCATTTCACAGCTTTCAAGAGCTAAAAGCTCCCTTGTGCAGAGGCACTGTGCCTTGCAGATAGCAGCCAGGGAGGACTATCAAATTCCTAGGCAAAGAGAGTTCTCTTGAATTAGCCCATTTTAATCTGGCCGGAGTGACTTAGAATGCCATTGCTAAGAATGCTGATGATTTCTCCTTCAAAGAGGTGGTTGTAGATGCGAGGAGAAAGGAGGTTCTAAACGATAGGTAACGGCCTGTCCCTCATGTTTCTCTCTTGCCACAGATGACAGAAGCAGCAGCAGTCTCTGCCCCGGCTCCCTCTGCTCCTGGAGAAGAAGCCAAAGAGGAGCAAAAGGAGCAAGAGGACCACGAGCCTGCAGCTGTGGTCACAGCAGAGCCTGATGGTTCCAAGAGAGTAAGTGCCAGTTGTGGGTGGTGCTGTCTTTAGTGCAAGGCAGAGCTGCAAGTTTCTGAGCAGCCAGCACTTGCTGTTGCTGGCTGAGGATGCTGAGTGCTGGAATCCCGCAGGACGCGGCCATTTCCTGCAGGCAGGGACAGCTAGAAATTGGCCTTTGGCCTGTCACCTTGAGGCACCCAAGAGCTGGGGGCTGCGGCTCAGCTTCTGCCTGCTTGGCTCAGTGAAGCTCTGTCTCTGGGCTTCTGCAGGGCCGTGGCCAAGGGCGCAGGTGCTCGTGCTGGAGGTCACAGGGCTTTCTTTGGTTGTTTTCCCTTTGTGCAAAGGTGTGTTTGGCTTGTGGAAGTGTTCTGCAGTTTTCTGCAGCAGTTCTTCACTTGTACAGTCTCTTTTGGCTTTTGATAAGCGGCAAGGAGATGATTGCGTTGTCCATGAAGCTGGGCTAGGCCATTCTTGTGGGGTGAGGCCAAAGGAAGCAAGTGCCTTGTAGGGAAGGCTTCTTGCCAGGCAAAAAGCAGAAGGGGCAAGTTGCTGTGGATGCGTTTTGGGATGAAGCCTGCAGCTTTGGAAATGGCATGAGTGCCTCGGGTGGGGGTGAAGCTGCAAGTCCTTGACTGCTGTCTTGTGTTGCTGAGAAGAGGAAGGACATCTTGGAATTGTGGCTGCTGTCTTTGAAGTCAAAGGGGCAAGTTTGTGGTGGGGGAGCTGCGTGGGCCCAAAGGACCCAGGGGTGCCGGTCAAGAGCAGCTGAAGGTGGGCCAGCGCGTGGCCAGGGAGCCAAGAAGGCCAAGGGCGTCCTGGCCTGTGTCAGCAAGAGTGGGGCAGCAGGAGCAGGGCAGGGAGCGTCCCCCTGGGCTGGGCAGCGCTGCGGCCACAGCTGGGAGTGCTGTGCCCAGTTGTGGGCCCCTGTGAAGCAGAAAGTCCTTGAGGGGCTGGAGCGTGTGCAGAGGAGGACACGGGAGCTGGGGAAGGCTGTGGAGTGCAAGGCCAAGGAGGAGGTGCTGAGGGAGCTTTAGCCTGGACAACGGGAGGCTCGTCAGGGCCCTTCAGGCACACTTCCATAGATCCATAGAGGACAGCGCTCACCCCAAGGCCTGCTTCCCTGCCAAACCTCCCCGCTCTGCATCCAAGTGCTTTAGCCATCTGAGGAGGTGACGCTTCCAATTTGTGGTTTCTTGGCTTGCTAGGAGGAGAAGCCCTGCTGATTTTCTCTCTTCCCAGCAAGCAAAGATGCTTCTGCACAAGCTTTCCTGCCCTTTTCCTGCACCGAATGGGATTCTGATCCACTTTTACTTTTCCATGTCTGCCGCAGCACTAGCAAAGGCCTTGCTGGCTATTTCCTACTTTTCCATTTCACAGCTTTCAAGAGCTAAAAGCTCCCTTGTGCAGAGGCACTGTGCCTTGCAGATAGCAGCCAGGGAGGACTATCAAATTCCTAGGCAAAGAGAGTTCTGTTGAATTAGCCCATTTTAATCTGGCCGGAGTGACTTAGAATGCCATTGCTAAGAATGCTGATGATTTCTCCTTCAAAGAGGTGGTTGTAGATGCGAGGAGAAAGGAGGTTCTAAACGATAGGTAACGGCCTGTCCCTCATGTTTCTCTCTTGCCACAGATGACAGAAGCAGCAGCAGTCTCTGCCCCGGCTCCCTCTGCTCCTGGAGAAGAAGCCAAAGAGGAGCAAAAGGAGCAAGAGGACCACGAGCCTGCAGCTGTGGTCACAGCAGAGCCTGATGGTTCCAAGAGAGTAAGTGCCAGTTGTGGGTGGTGCTGTCTTTAGTGCAAGGCAGAGCTGCAAGTTTCTGAGCAGCCAGCACTTGCTGTTGCTGGCTGAGGATGCTGAGTGCTGGAATCCCGCAGGACGCGGCCATTTCCTGCAGGCAGGGACAGCTAGAAATTGGCCTTTGGCCTGTCACCTTGAGGCACCCAAGAGCTGGGGGCTGCGGCTCAGCTTCTGCCTGCTTGGCTCAGTGAAGCTCTGTCTCTGGGCTTCTGCAGGGCCGTGGCCAAGGGCGCAGGTGCTCGTGCTGGAGGTCACAGGGCTTTCTTTGGTTGTTTTCCCTTTGTGCAAAGGTGTGTTTGGCTTGTGGAAGTGTTCTGCAGTTTTCTGCAGCAGTTCTTCACTTGTACAGTCTCTTTTGGCTTTTGATAAGCGGCAAGGAGATGATTGCGTTGTCCATGAAGCTGGGCTAGGCCATTCTTGTGGGGTGAGGCCAAAGGAAGCAAGTGCCTTGTAGGGAAGGCTTCTTGCCAGGCAAAAAGCAGAAGGGGCAAGTTGCTGTGGATGCGTTTTGGGATGAAGCCTGCAGCTTTGGAAATGGCATGAGTGCCTCGGGTGGGGGTGAAGCTGCAAGTCCTTGACTGCTGTCTTGTGTTGCTGAGAAGAGGAAGGACATCTTGGAATTGTGGCTGCTGTCTTTGAAGTCAAAGGGGCAACTTTGTGGTGGGGGAGCTGCGTGGGCCCAAAGGACCCAGGGGTGCCGGTCAAGAGCAGCTGAAGGTGGGCCAGCGCGTGGCCAGGGAGCCAAGAAGGCCAAGGGCGTCCTGGCCTGTGTCAGCAAGAGTGGGGCAGCAGGAGCAGGGCAGGGAGCGTCCCCCTGGGCTGGGCAGCGCTGCGGCCACAGCTGGGAGTGCTGTGCCCAGTTGTGGGCCCCTGTGAAGCAGAAAGTCCTTGAGGGGCTGGAGCGTGTGCAGAGGAGGACACGGGAGCTGGGGAAGGCTGTGGAGTGCAAGGCCAAGGAGGAGGTGCTGAGGGAGCTTTAGCCTGGACAACGGGAGGCTCGTCAGGGCCCTTCAGGCACACTTCCATAGATCCATAGAGGACAGCGCTCACCCCAAGGCCTGCTTCCCTGCCAAACCTCCCCGCTCTGCATCCAAGTGCTTTAGCCATCTGAGGAGGTGACGCTTCCAATTTGTGGTTTCTTGGCTTGCTAGGAGGAGAAGCCCTGCTGATTTTCTCTCTTCCCAGCAAGCAAAGATGCTTCTGCACAAGCTTTCCTGCCCTTTTCCTGCACCGAATGGGATTCTGATCCACTTTTACTTTTCCATGTCTGCCGCAGCACTAGCAAAGGCCTTGCTGGCTATTTCCTACTTTTCCATTTCACAGCTTTCAAGAGCTAAAAGCTCCCTTGTGCAGAGGCACTGTGCCTTGCAGATAGCAGCCAGGGAGGACTATCAAATTCCTAGGCAAAGAGAGTTCTGTTGAATTAGCCCATTTTAATCTGGCCGGAGTGACTTAGAATGCCATTGCTAAGAATGCTGATGATTTCTCCTTCAAAGAGGTGGTTGTAGATGCGAGGAGAAAGGAGGTTCTAAACGATAGGTAACGGCCTGTCCCTCATGTTTCTCTCTTGCCACAGATGACAGAAGCAGCAGCAGTCTCTGCCCCGGCTCCCTCTGCTCCTGGAGAAGAAGCCAAAGAGGAGCAAAAGGAGCAAGAGGACCACGAGCCTGCAGCTGTGGTCACAGCAGAGCCTGATGGTTCCAAGAGAGTAAGTGCCAGTTGTGGGTGGTGCTGTCTTTAGTGCAAGGCAGAGCTGCAAGTTTCTGAGCAGCCAGCACTTGCTGTTGCTGGCTGAGGATGCTGAGTGCTGGAATCCCGCAGGACGCGGCCATTTCCTGCAGGCAGGGACAGCTAGAAATTGGCCTTTGGCCTGTCACCTTGAGGCACCCAAGAGCTGGGGGCTGCGGCTCAGCTTCTGCCTGCTTGGCTCAGTGAAGCTCTGTCTCTGGGCTTCTGCAGGGCCGTGGCCAAGGGCGCAGGTGCTCGTGCTGGAGGTCACAGGGCTTTCTTTGGTTGTTTTCCCTTTGTGCAAAGGTGTGTTTGGCTTGTGGAAGTGTTCTGCAGTTTTCTGCAGCAGTTCTTCACTTGTACAGTCTCTTTTGGCTTTTGATAAGCGGCAAGGAGATGATTGCGTTGTCCATGAAGCTGGGCTAGGCCATTCTTGTGGGGTGAGGCCAAAGGAAGCAAGTGCCTTGTAGGGAAGGCTTCTTGCCAGGCAAAAAGCAGAAGGGGCAAGTTGCTGTGGATGCGTTTTGGGATGAAGCCTGCAGCTTTGGAAATGGCATGAGTGCCTCGGGTGGGGGTGAAGCTGCAAGTCCTTGACTGCTGTCTTGTGTTGCTGAGAAGAGGAAGGACATCTTGGAATTGTGGCTGCTGTCTTTGAAGTCAAAGGGGCAACTTTGTGGTGGGGGAGCTGCGTGGGCCCAAAGGACCCAGGGGTGCCGGTCAAGAGCAGCTGAAGGTGGGCCAGCGCGTGGCCAGGGAGCCAAGAAGGCCAAGGGCGTCCTGGCCTGTGTCAGCAAGAGTGGGGCAGCAGGAGCAGGGCAGGGAGCGTCCCCCTGGGCTGGGCAGCGCTGCGGCCACAGCTGGGAGTGCTGTGCCCAGTTGTGGGCCCCTGTGAAGCAGAAAGTCCTTGAGGGGCTGGAGCGTGTGCAGAGGAGGACACGGGAGCTGGGGAAGGCTGTGGAGTGCAAGGCCAAGGAGGAGGTGCTGAGGGAGCTTTAGCCTGGACAACGGGAGGCTCGTCAGGGCCCTTCAGGCACACTTCCATAGATCCATAGAGGACAGCGCTCACCCCAAGGCCTGCTTCCCTGCCAAACCTCCCCGCTCTGCATCCAAGTGCTTTAGCCATCTGAGGAGGTGACGCTTCCAATTTGTGGTTTCTTGGCTTGCTAGGAGGAGAAGCCCTGCTGATTTTCTCTCTTCCCAGCAAGCAAAGATGCTTCTGCACAAGCTTTCCTGCCCTTTTCCTGCACCGAATGGGATTCTGATCCACTTTTACTTTTCCATGTCTGCCGCAGCACTAGCAAAGGCCTTGCTGGCTATTTCCTACTTTTCCATTTCACAGCTTTCAAGAGCTAAAAGCTCCCTTGTGCAGAGGCACTGTGCCTTGCAGATAGCAGCCAGGGAGGACTATCAAATTCCTAGGCAAAGAGAGTTCTGTTGAATTAGCCCATTTTAATCTGGCCGGAGTGACTTAGAATGCCATTGCTAAGAATGCTGATGATTTCTCCTTCAAAGAGGTGGTTGTAGATGCGAGGAGAAAGGAGGTTCTAAACGATAGGTAACGGCCTGTCCCTCATGTTTCTCTCTTGCCACAGATGACAGAAGCAGCAGCAGTCTCTGCCCCGGCTCCCTCTGCTCCTGGAGAAGAAGCCAAAGAGGAGCAAAAGGAGCAAGAGGACCACGAGCCTGCAGCTGTGGTCACAGCAGAGCCTGATGGTTCCAAGAGAGTAAGTGCCAGTTGTGGGTGGTGCTGTCTTTAGTGCAAGGCAGAGCTGCAAGTTTCTGAGCAGCCAGCACTTGCTGTTGCTGGCTGAGGATGCTGAGTGCTGGAATCCCGCAGGACGCGGCCATTTCCTGCAGGCAGGGACAGCTAGAAATTGGCCTTTGGCCTGTCACCTTGAGGCACCCAAGAGCTGGGGGCTGCGGCTCAGCTTCTGCCTGCTTGGCTCAGTGAAGCTCTGTCTCTGGGCTTCTGCAGGGCCGTGGCCAAGGGCGCAGGTGCTCGTGCTGGAGGTCACAGGGCTTTCTTTGGTTGTTTTCCCTTTGTGCAAAGGTGTGTTTGGCTTGTGGAAGTGTTCTGCAGTTTTCTGCAGCAGTTCTTCACTTGTACAGTCTCTTTTGGCTTTTGATAAGCGGCAAGGAGATGATTGCGTTGTCCATGAAGCTGGGCTAGGCCATTCTTGTGGGGTGAGGCCAAAGGAAGCAAGTGCCTTGTAGGGAAGGCTTCTTGCCAGGCAAAAAGCAGAAGGGGCAAGTTGCTGTGGATGCGTTTTGGGATGAAGCCTGCAGCTTTGGAAATGGCATGAGTGCCTCGGGTGGGGGTGAAGCTGCAAGTCCTTGACTGCTGTCTTGTGTTGCTGAGAAGAGGAAGGACATCTTGGAATTGTGGCTGCTGTCTTTGAAGTCAAAGGGGCAACTTTGTGGTGGGGGAGCTGCGTGGGCCCAAAGGACCCAGGGGTGCCGGTCAAGAGCAGCTGAAGGTGGGCCAGCGCGTGGCCAGGGAGCCAAGAAGGCCAAGGGCGTCCTGGCCTGTGTCAGCAAGAGTGGGGCAGCAGGAGCAGGGCAGGGAGCGTCCCCCTGGGCTGGGCAGCGCTGCGGCCACAGCTGGGAGTGCTGTGCCCAGTTGTGGGCCCCTGTGAAGCAGAAAGTCCTTGAGGGGCTGGAGCGTGTGCAGAGGAGGACACGGGAGCTGGGGAAGGCTGTGGAGTGCAAGGCCAAGGAGGAGGTGCTGAGGGAGCTTTAGCCTGGACAACGGGAGGCTCGTCAGGGCCCTTCAGGCACACTTCCATAGATCCATAGAGGACAGCGCTCACCCCAAGGCCTGCTTCCCTGCCAAACCTCCCCGCTCTGCATCCAAGTGCTTTAGCCATCTGAGGAGGTGACGCTTCCAATTTGTGGTTTCTTGGCTTGCTAGGAGGAGAAGCCCTGCTGATTTTCTCTCTTCCCAGCAAGCAAAGATGCTTCTGCACAAGCTTTCCTGCCCTTTTCCTGCACCGAATGGGATTCTGATCCACTTTTACTTTTCCATGTCTGCCGCAGCACTAGCAAAGGCCTTGCTGGCTATTTCCTACTTTTCCATTTCACAGCTTTCAAGAGCTAAAAGCTCCCTTGTGCAGAGGCACTGTGCCTTGCAGATAGCAGCCAGGGAGGACTATCAAATTCCTAGGCAAAGAGAGTTCTCTTGAATTAGCCCATTTTAATCTGGCCGGAGTGACTTAGAATGCCATTGCTAAGAATGCTGATGATTTCTCCTTCAAAGAGGTGGTTGTAGATGCGAGGAGAAAGGAGGTTCTAAACGATAGGTAACGGCCTGTCCCTCATGTTTCTCTCTTGCCACAGATGACAGAAGCAGCAGCAGTCTCTGCCCCGGCTCCCTCTGCTCCTGGAGAAGAAGCCAAAGAGGAGCAAAAGGAGCAAGAGGACCACGAGCCTGCAGCTGTGGTCACAGCAGAGCCTGATGGTTCCAAGAGAGTAAGTGCCAGTTGTGGGTGGTGCTGTCTTTAGTGCAAGGCAGAGCTGCAAGTTTCTGAGCAGCCAGCACTTGCTGTTGCTGGCTGAGGATGCTGAGTGCTGGAATCCCGCAGGACGCGGCCATTTCCTGCAGGCAGGGACAGCTAGAAATTGGCCTTTGGCCTGTCACCTTGAGGCACCCAAGAGCTGGGGGCTGCGGCTCAGCTTCTGCCTGCTTGGCTCAGTGAAGCTCTGTCTCTGGGCTTCTGCAGGGCCGTGGCCAAGGGCGCAGGTGCTCGTGCTGGAGGTCACAGGGCTTTCTTTGGTTGTTTTCCCTTTGTGCAAAGGTGTGTTTGGCTTGTGGAAGTGTTCTGCAGTTTTCTGCAGCAGTTCTTCACTTGTACAGTCTCTTTTGGCTTTTGATAAGCGGCAAGGAGATGATTGCGTTGTCCATGAAGCTGGGCTAGGCCATTCTTGTGGGGTGAGGCCAAAGGAAGCAAGTGCCTTGTAGGGAAGGCTTCTTGCCAGGCAAAAAGCAGAAGGGGCAAGTTGCTGTGGATGCGTTTTGGGATGAAGCCTGCAGCTTTGGAAATGGCATGAGTGCCTCGGGTGGGGGTGAAGCTGCAAGTCCTTGACTGCTGTCTTGTGTTGCTGAGAAGAGGAAGGACATCTTGGAATTGTGGCTGCTGTCTTTGAAGTCAAAGGGGCAACTTTGTGGTGGGGGAGCTGCGTGGGCCCAAAGGACCCAGGGGTGCCGGTCAAGAGCAGCTGAAGGTGGGCCAGCGCGTGGCCAGGGAGCCAAGAAGGCCAAGGGCGTCCTGGCCTGTGTCAGCAAGAGTGGGGCAGCAGGAGCAGGGCAGGGAGCGTCCCCCTGGGCTGGGCAGCGCTGCGGCCACAGCTGGGAGTGCTGTGCCCAGTTGTGGGCCCCTGTGAAGCAGAAAGTCCTTGAGGGGCTGGAGCGTGTGCAGAGGAGGACACGGGAGCTGGGGAAGGCTGTGGAGTGCAAGGCCAAGGAGGAGGTGCTGAGGGAGCTTTAGCCTGGACAACGGGAGGCTCGTCAGGGCCCTTCAGGCACACTTCCATAGATCCATAGAGGACAGCGCTCACCCCAAGGCCTGCTTCCCTGCCAAACCTCCCCGCTCTGCATCCAAGTGCTTTAGCCATCTGAGGAGGTGACGCTTCCAATTTGTGGTTTCTTGGCTTGCTAGGAGGAGAAGCCCTGCTGATTTTCTCTCTTCCCAGCAAGCAAAGATGCTTCTGCACAAGCTTTCCTGCCCTTTTCCTGCACCGAATGGGATTCTGATCCACTTTTACTTTTCCATGTCTGCCGCAGCACTAGCAAAGGCCTTGCTGGCTATTTCCTACTTTTCCATTTCACAGCTTTCAAGAGCTAAAAGCTCCCTTGTGCAGAGGCACTGTGCCTTGCAGATAGCAGCCAGGGAGGACTATCAAATTCCTAGGCAAAGAGAGTTCTCTTGAATTAGCCCATTTTAATCTGGCCGGAGTGACTTAGAATGCCATTGCTAAGAATGCTGATGATTTCTCCTTCAAAGAGGTGGTTGTAGATGCGAGGAGAAAGGAGGTTCTAAACGATAGGTAACGGCCTGTCCCTCATGTTTCTCTCTTGCCACAGATGACAGAAGCAGCAGCAGTCTCTGCCCCGGCTCCCTCTGCTCCTGGAGAAGAAGCCAAAGAGGAGCAAAAGGAGCAAGAGGACCACGAGCCTGCAGCTGTGGTCACAGCAGAGCCTGATGGTTCCAAGAGAGTAAGTGCCAGTTGTGGGTGGTGCTGTCTTTAGTGCAAGGCAGAGCTGCAAGTTTCTGAGCAGCCAGCACTTGCTGTTGCTGGCTGAGGATGCTGAGTGCTGGAATCCCGCAGGACGCGGCCATTTCCTGCAGGCAGGGACAGCTAGAAATTGGCCTTTGGCCTGTCACCTTGAGGCACCCAAGAGCTGGGGGCTGCGGCTCAGCTTCTGCCTGCTTGGCTCAGTGAAGCTCTGTCTCTGGGCTTCTGCAGGGCCGTGGCCAAGGGCGCAGGTGCTCGTGCTGGAGGTCACAGGGCTTTCTTTGGTTGTTTTCCCTTTGTGCAAAGGTGTGTTTGGCTTGTGGAAGTGTTCTGCAGTTTTCTGCAGCAGTTCTTCACTTGTACAGTCTCTTTTGGCTTTTGATAAGCGGCAAGGAGATGATTGCGTTGTCCATGAAGCTGGGCTAGGCCATTCTTGTGGGGTGAGGCCAAAGGAAGCAAGTGCCTTGTAGGGAAGGCTTCTTGCCAGGCAAAAAGCAGAAGGGGCAAGTTGCTGTGGATGCGTTTTGGGATGAAGCCTGCAGCTTTGGAAATGGCATGAGTGCCTCGGGTGGGGGTGAAGCTGCAAGTCCTTGACTGCTGTCTTGTGTTGCTGAGAAGAGGAAGGACATCTTGGAATTGTGGCTGCTGTCTTTGAAGTCAAAGGGGCAACTTTGTGGTGGGGGAGCTGCGTGGGCCCAAAGGACCCAGGGGTGCCGGTCAAGAGCAGCTGAAGGTGGGCCAGCGCGTGGCCAGGGAGCCAAGAAGGCCAAGGGCGTCCTGGCCTGTGTCAGCAAGAGTGGGGCAGCAGGAGCAGGGCAGGGAGCGTCCCCCTGGGCTGGGCAGCGCTGCGGCCACAGCTGGGAGTGCTGTGCCCAGTTGTGGGCCCCTGTGAAGCAGAAAGTCCTTGAGGGGCTGGAGCGTGTGCAGAGGAGGACACGGGAGCTGGGGAAGGCTGTGGAGTGCAAGGCCAAGGAGGAGGTGCTGAGGGAGCTTTAGCCTGGACAACGGGAGGCTCGTCAGGGCCCTTCAGGCACACTTCCATAGATCCATAGAGGACAGCGCTCACCCCAAGGCCTGCTTCCCTGCCAAACCTCCCCGCTCTGCATCCAAGTGCTTTAGCCATCTGAGGAGGTGACGCTTCCAATTTGTGGTTTCTTGGCTTGCTAGGAGGAGAAGCCCTGCTGATTTTCTCTCTTCCCAGCAAGCAAAGATGCTTCTGCACAAGCTTTCCTGCCCTTTTCCTGCACCGAATGGGATTCTGATCCACTTTTACTTTTCCATGTCTGCCGCAGCACTAGCAAAGGCCTTGCTGGCTATTTCCTACTTTTCCATTTCACAGCTTTCAAGAGCTAAAAGCTCCCTTGTGCAGAGGCACTGTGCCTTGCAGATAGCAGCCAGGGAGGACTATCAAATTCCTAGGCAAAGAGAGTTCTGTTGAATTAGCCCATTTTAATCTGGCCGGAGTGACTTAGAATGCCATTGCTAAGAATGCTGATGATTTCTCCTTCAAAGAGGTGGTTGTAGATGCGAGGAGAAAGGAGGTTCTAAACGATAGGTAACGGCCTGTCCCTCATGTTTCTCTCTTGCCACAGATGACAGAAGCAGCAGCAGTCTCTGCCCCGGCTCCCTCTGCTCCTGGAGAAGAAGCCAAAGAGGAGCAAAAGGAGCAAGAGGACCACGAGCCTGCAGCTGTGGTCACAGCAGAGCCTGATGGTTCCAAGAGAGTAAGTGCCAGTTGTGGGTGGTGCTGTCTTTAGTGCAAGGCAGAGCTGCAAGTTTCTGAGCAGCCAGCACTTGCTGTTGCTGGCTGAGGATGCTGAGTGCTGGAATCCCGCAGGACGCGGCCATTTCCTGCAGGCAGGGACAGCTAGAAATTGGCCTTTGGCCTGTCACCTTGAGGCACCCAAGAGCTGGGGGCTGCGGCTCAGCTTCTGCCTGCTTGGCTCAGTGAAGCTCTGTCTCTGGGCTTCTGCAGGGCCGTGGCCAAGGGCGCAGGTGCTCGTGCTGGAGGTCACAGGGCTTTCTTTGGTTGTTTTCCCTTTGTGCAAAGGTGTGTTTGGCTTGTGGAAGTGTTCTGCAGTTTTCTGCAGCAGTTCTTCACTTGTACAGTCTCTTTTGGCTTTTGATAAGCGGCAAGGAGATGATTGCGTTGTCCATGAAGCTGGGCTAGGCCATTCTTGTGGGGTGAGGCCAAAGGAAGCAAGTGCCTTGTAGGGAAGGCTTCTTGCCAGGCAAAAAGCAGAAGGGGCAAGTTGCTGTGGATGCGTTTTGGGATGAAGCCTGCAGCTTTGGAAATGGCATGAGTGCCTCGGGTGGGGGTGAAGCTGCAAGTCCTTGACTGCTGTCTTGTGTTGCTGAGAAGAGGAAGGACATCTTGGAATTGTGGCTGCTGTCTTTGAAGTCAAAGGGGCAAGTTTGTGGTGGGGGAGCTGCGTGGGCCCAAAGGACCCAGGGGTGCCGGTCAAGAGCAGCTGAAGGTGGGCCAGCGCGTGGCCAGGGAGCCAAGAAGGCCAAGGGCGTCCTGGCCTGTGTCAGCAAGAGTGGGGCAGCAGGAGCAGGGCAGGGAGCGTCCCCCTGGGCTGGGCAGCGCTGCGGCCACAGCTGGGAGTGCTGTGCCCAGTTGTGGGCCCCTGTGAAGCAGAAAGTCCTTGAGGGGCTGGAGCGTGTGCAGAGGAGGACACGGGAGCTGGGGAAGGCTGTGGAGTGCAAGGCCAAGGAGGAGGTGCTGAGGGAGCTTTAGCCTGGACAACGGGAGGCTCGTCAGGGCCCTTCAGGCACACTTCCATAGATCCATAGAGGACAGCGCTCACCCCAAGGCCTGCTTCCCTGCCAAACCTCCCCGCTCTGCATCCAAGTGCTTTAGCCATCTGAGGAGGTGACGCTTCCAATTTGTGGTTTCTTGGCTTGCTAGGAGGAGAAGCCCTGCTGATTTTCTCTCTTCCCAGCAAGCAAAGATGCTTCTGCACAAGCTTTCCTGCCCTTTTCCTGCACCGAATGGGATTCTGATCCACTTTTACTTTTCCATGTCTGCCGCAGCACTAGCAAAGGCCTTGCTGGCTATTTCCTACTTTTCCATTTCACAGCTTTCAAGAGCTAAAAGCTCCCTTGTGCAGAGGCACTGTGCCTTGCAGATAGCAGCCAGGGAGGACTATCAAATTCCTAGGCAAAGAGAGTTCTGTTGAATTAGCCCATTTTAATCTGGCCGGAGTGACTTAGAATGCCATTGCTAAGAATGCTGATGATTTCTCCTTCAAAGAGGTGGTTGTAGATGCGAGGAGAAAGGAGGTTCTAAACGATAGGTAACGGCCTGTCCCTCATGTTTCTCTCTTGCCACAGATGACAGAAGCAGCAGCAGTCTCTGCCCCGGCTCCCTCTGCTCCTGGAGAAGAAGCCAAAGAGGAGCAAAAGGAGCAAGAGGACCACGAGCCTGCAGCTGTGGTCACAGCAGAGCCTGATGGTTCCAAGAGAGTAAGTGCCAGTTGTGGGTGGTGCTGTCTTTAGTGCAAGGCAGAGCTGCAAGTTTCTGAGCAGCCAGCACTTGCTGTTGCTGGCTGAGGATGCTGAGTGCTGGAATCCCGCAGGAGGCGGCCATTTCCTGCAGGCAGGGACAGCTAGAAATTGGCCTTTGGCCTGTCACCTTGAGGCACCCAAGAGCTGGGGGCTGCGGCTCAGCTTCTGCCTGCTTGGCTCAGTGAAGCTCTGTCTCTGGGCTTCTGCAGGGCCGTGGCCAAGGGCGCAGGTGCTCGTGCTGGAGGTCACAGGGCTTTCTTTGGTTGTTTTCCCTTTGTGCAAAGGTGTGTTTGGCTTGTGGAAGTGTTCTGCAGTTTTCTGCAGCAGTTCTTCACTTGTACAGTCTCTTTTGGCTTTTGATAAGCGGCAAGGAGATGATTGCGTTGTCCATGAAGCTGGGCTAGGCCATTCTTGTGGGGTGAGGCCAAAGGAAGCAAGTGCCTTGTAGGGAAGGCTTCTTGCCAGGCAAAAAGCAGAAGGGGCAAGTTGCTGTGGATGCGTTTTGGGATGAAGCCTGCAGCTTTGGAAATGGCATGAGTGCCTCGGGTGGGGGTGAAGCTGCAAGTCCTTGACTGCTGTCTTGTGTTGCTGAGAAGAGGAAGGACATCTTGGAATTGTGGCTGCTGTCTTTGAAGTCAAAGGGGCAACTTTGTGGTGGGGGAGCTGCGTGGGCCCAAAGGACCCAGGGGTGCCGGTCAAGAGCAGCTGAAGGTGGGCCAGCGCGTGGCCAGGGAGCCAAGAAGGCCAAGGGCGTCCTGGCCTGTGTCAGCAAGAGTGGGGCAGCAGGAGCAGGGCAGGGAGCGTCCCCCTGGGCTGGGCAGCGCTGCGGCCACAGCTGGGAGTGCTGTGCCCAGTTGTGGGCCCCTGTGAAGCAGAAAGTCCTTGAGGGGCTGGAGCGTGTGCAGAGGAGGACACGGGAGCTGGGGAAGGCTGTGGAGTGCAAGGCCAAGGAGGAGGTGCTGAGGGAGCTTTAGCCTGGACAACGGGAGGCTCGTCAGGGCCCTTCAGGCACACTTCCATAGATCCATAGAGGACAGCGCTCACCCCAAGGCCTGCTTCCCTGCCAAACCTCCCCGCTCTGCATCCAAGTGCTTTAGCCATCTGAGGAGGTGACGCTTCCAATTTGTGGTTTCTTGGCTTGCTAGGAGGAGAAGCCCTGCTGATTTTCTCTCTTCCCAGCAAGCAAAGATGCTTCTGCACAAGCTTTCCTGCCCTTTTCCTGCACCGAATGGGATTCTGATCCACTTTTACTTTTCCATGTCTGCCGCAGCACTAGCAAAGGCCTTGCTGGCTATTTCCTACTTTTCCATTTCACAGCTTTCAAGAGCTAAAAGCTCCCTTGTGCAGAGGCACTGTGCCTTGCAGATAGCAGCCAGGGAGGACTATCAAATTCCTAGGCAAAGAGAGTTCTGTTGAATTAGCCCATTTTAATCTGGCCGGAGTGACTTAGAATGCCATTGCTAAGAATGCTGATGATTTCTCCTTCAAAGAGGTGGTTGTAGATGCGAGGAGAAGGAGGTTCTAAACGATAGGTAACGGCCTGTCCCTCATGTTTCTCTCTTGCCACAGATGACAGAAGCAGCAGCAGTCTCTGCCCCGGCTCCCTCTGCTCCTGGAGAAGAAGCCAAAGAGGAGCAAAAGGAGCAAGAGGACCACGAGCCTGCAGCTGTGGTCACAGCAGAGCCTGATGGTTCCAAGAGAGTAAGTGCCAGTTGTGGGTGGTGCTGTCTTTAGTGCAAGGCAGAGCTGCAAGTTTCTGAGCAGCCAGCACTTGCTGTTGCTGGCTGAGGATGCTGAGTGCTGGAATCCCCGCAGGACGCGGCCATTTCCTGCAGGCAGGGACAGCTAGAAATTGGCCTTTGGCCTGTCACCTTGAGGCACCCAAGAGCTGGGGGCTGCGGCTCAGCTTCTGCCTGCTTGGCTCAGTGAAGCTCTGTCTCTGGGCTTCTGCAGGGCCGTGGCCAAGGGCGCAGGTGCTCGTGCTGGAGGTCACAGGGCTTTCTTTGGTTGTTTTCCCTTTGTGCAAAGGTGTGTTTGGCTTGTGGAAGTGTTCTGCAGTTTTCTGCAGCAGTTCTTCACTTGTACAGTCTCTTTTGGCTTTTGATAAGCGGCAAGGAGATGATTGCGTTGTCCATGAAGCTGGGCTAGGCCATTCTTGTGGGGTGAGGCCAAAGGAAGCAAGTGCCTTGTAGGGAAGGCTTCTTGCCAGGCAAAAAGCAGAAGGGGCAAGTTGCTGTGGATGCGTTTTGGGATGAAGCCTGCAGCTTTGGAAATGGCATGAGTGCCTCGGGTGGGGGTGAAGCTGCAAGTCCTTGACTGCTGTCTTGTGTTGCTGAGAAGAGGAAGGACATCTTGGAATTGTGGCTGCTGTCTTTGAAGTCAAAGGGGCAACTTTGTGGTGGGGGAGCTGCGTGGGCCCAAAGGACCCAGGGGTGCCGGTCAAGAGCAGCTGAAGGTGGGCCAGCGCGTGGCCAGGGAGCCAAGAAGGCCAAGGGCGTCCTGGCCTGTGTCAGCAAGAGTGGGGCAGCAGGAGCAGGGCAGGGAGCGTCCCCCTGGGCTGGGCAGCGCTGCGGCCACAGCTGGGAGTGCTGTGCCCAGTTGTGGGCCCCTGTGAAGCAGAAAGTCCTTGAGGGGCTGGAGCGTGTGCAGAGGAGGACACGGGAGCTGGGGAAGGCTGTGGAGTGCAAGGCCAAGGAGGAGGTGCTGAGGGAGCTTTAGCCTGGACAACGGGAGGCTCGTCAGGGCCCTTCAGGCACACTTCCATAGATCCATAGAGGACAGCGCTCACCCCAAGGCCTGCTTCCCTGCCAAACCTCCCCGCTCTGCATCCAAGTGCTTTAGCCATCTGAGGAGGTGACGCTTCCAATTTGTGGTTTCTTGGCTTGCTAGGAGGAGAAGCCCTGCTGATTTTCTCTCTTCCCAGCAAGCAAAGATGCTTCTGCACAAGCTTTCCTGCCCTTTTCCTGCACCGAATGGGATTCTGATCCACTTTTACTTTTCCATGTCTGCCGCAGCACTAGCAAAGGCCTTGCTGGCTATTTCCTACTTTTCCATTTCACAGCTTTCAAGAGCTAAAAGCTCCCTTGTGCAGAGGCACTGTGCCTTGCAGATAGCAGCCAGGGAGGACTATCAAATTCCTAGGCAAAGAGAGTTCTGTTGAATTAGCCCATTTTAATCTGGCCGGAGTGACTTAGAATGCCATTGCTAAGAATGCTGATGATTTCTCCTTCAAAGAGGTGGTTGTAGATGCGAGGAGAAAGGAGGTTCTAAACGATAGGTAACGGCCTGTCCCTCATGTTTCTCTCTTGCCACAGATGACAGAAGCAGCAGCAGTCTCTGCCCCGGCTCCCTCTGCTCCTGGAGAAGAAGCCAAAGAGGAGCAAAAGGAGCAAGAGGACCACGAGCCTGCAGCTGTGGTCACAGCAGAGCCTGATGGCTCCAAGAGAGTAAGTGCCAGTTGTGGGTGGTGCTGTCTTTAGTGCAAGGCAGAGCTGCAAGTTTCTGAGCAGCCAGCACTTGCTGTTGCTGGCTGAGGATGCTGAGTGCTGGAATCCCGCAGGACGCGGCCATTTCCTGCAGGCAGGGACAGCTAGAAATTGGCCTTTGGCCTGTCACCTTGAGGCACCCAAGAGCTGGGGGCTGCGGCTCAGCTTCTGCCTGCTTGGCTCAGTGAAGCTCTGTCTCTGGGCTTCTGCAGGGCCGTGGCCAAGGGCGCAGGTGCTCGTGCTGGAGGTCACAGGGCTTTCTTTGGTTGTTTTCCCTTTGTGCAAAGGTGTGTTTGGCTTGTGGAAGTGTTCTGCAGTTTTCTGCAGCAGTTCTTCACTTGTACAGTCTCTTTTGGCTTTTGATAAGCGGCAAGGAGATGATTGCGTTGTCCATGAAGCTGGGCTAGGCCATTCTTGTGGGGTGAGGCCAAAGGAAGCAAGTGCCTTGTAGGGAAGGCTTCTTGCCAGGCAAAAAGCAGAAGGGGCAAGTTGCTGTGGATGCGTTTTGGGATGAAGCCTGCAGCTTTGGAAATGGCATGAGTGCCTCGGGTGGGGGTGAAGCTGCAAGTCCTTGACTGCTGTCTTGTGTTGCTGAGAAGAGGAAGGACATCTTGGAATTGTGGCTGCTGTCTTTGAAGTCAAAGGGGCAACTTTGTGGTGGGGGAGCTGCGTGGGCCCAAAGGACCCAGGGGTGCCGGTCAAGAGCAGCTGAAGGTGGGCCAGCGCGTGGCCAGGGAGCCAAGAAGGCCAAGGGCGTCCTGGCCTGTGTCAGCAAGAGTGGGGCAGCAGGAGCAGGGCAGGGAGCGTCCCCCTGGGCTGGGCAGCGCTGCGGCCACAGCTGGGAGTGCTGTGCCCAGTTGTGGGCCCCTGTGAAGCAGAAAGTCCTTGAGGGGCTGGAGCGTGTGCAGAGGAGGACACGGGAGCTGGGGAAGGCTGTGGAGTGCAAGGCCAAGGAGGAGGTGCTGAGGGAGCTTTAGCCTGGACAACGGGAGGCTCGTCAGGGCCCTTCAGGCACACTTCCATAGATCCATAGAGGACAGCGCTCACCCCAAGGCCTGCTTCCCTGCCAAACCTCCCCGCTCTGCATCCAAGTGCTTTAGCCATCTGAGGAGGTGACGCTTCCAATTTGTGGTTTCTTGGCTTGCTAGGAGGAGAAGCCCTGCTGATTTTCTCTCTTCCCAGCAAGCAAAGATGCTTCTGCACAAGCTTTCCTGCCCTTTTCCTGCACCGAATGGGATTCTGATCCACTTTTACTTTTCCATGTCTGCCGCAGCACTAGCAAAGGCCTTGCTGGCTATTTCCTACTTTTCCATTTCACAGCTTTCAAGAGCTAAAAGCTCCCTTGTGCAGAGGCACTGTGCCTTGCAGATAGCAGCCAGGGAGGACTATCAAATTCCTAGGCAAAGAGAGTTCTGTTGAATTAGCCCATTTTAATCTGGCCGGAGTGACTTAGAATGCCATTGCTAAGAATGCTGATGATTTCTCCTTCAAAGAGGTGGTTGTAGATGCGAGGAGAAAGGAGGTTCTAAACGATAGGTAACGGCCTGTCCCTCATGTTTCTCTCTTGCCACAGATGACAGAAGCAGCAGCAGTCTCTGCCCCGGCTCCCTCTGCTCCTGGAGAAGAAGCCAAAGAGGAGCAAAAGGAGCAAGAGGACCACGAGCCTGCAGCTGTGGTCACAGCAGAGCCTGATGTTCCAAGAGAGTAAGTGCCAGTTGTGGGTGGTGCTGTCTTTAGTGCAAGGCAGAGCTGCAAGTTTCTGAGCAGCCAGCACTTGCTGTTGCTGGCTGAGGATGCTGAGTGCTGGAATCCCGCAGGACGCGGCCATTTCCTGCAGGCAGGGACAGCTAGAAATTGGCCTTTGGCCTGTCACCTTGAGGCACCCAAGAGCTGGGGGCTGCGGCTCAGCTTCTGCCTGCTTGGCTCAGTGAAGCTCTGTCTCTGGGCTTCTGCAGGGCCGTGGCCAAGGGCGCAGGTGCTCGTGCTGGAGGTCACAGGGCTTTCTTTGGTTGTTTTCCCTTTGTGCAAAGGTGTGTTTGGCTTGTGGAAGTGTTCTGCAGTTTTCTGCAGCAGTTCTTCACTTGTACAGTCTCTTTTGGCTTTTGATAAGCGGCAAGGAGATGATTGCGTTGTCCATGAAGCTGGGCTAGGCCATTCTTGTGGGGTGAGGCCAAAGGAAGCAAGTGCCTTGTAGGGAAGGCTTCTTGCCAGGCAAAAAGCAGAAGGGGCAAGTTGCTGTGGATGCGTTTTGGGATGAAGCCTGCAGCTTTGGAAATGGCATGAGTGCCTCGGGTGGGGGTGAAGCTGCAAGTCCTTGACTGCTGTCTTGTGTTGCTGAGAAGAGGAAGGACATCTTGGAATTGTGGCTGCTGTCTTTGAAGTCAAAGGGGCAAGTTTGTGGTGGGGGAGCTGCGTGGGCCCAAAGGACCCAGGGGTGCCGGTCAAGAGCAGCTGAAGGTGGGCCAGCGCGTGGCCAGGGAGCCAAGAAGGCCAAGGGCGTCCTGGCCTGTGTCAGCAAGAGTGGGGCAGCAGGAGCAGGGCAGGGAGCGTCCCCCTGGGCTGGGCAGCGCTGCGGCCACAGCTGGGAGTGCTGTGCCCAGTTGTGGGCCCCTGTGAAGCAGAAAGTCCTTGAGGGGCTGGAGCGTGTGCAGAGGAGGACACGGGAGCTGGGGAAGGCTGTGGAGTGCAAGGCCAAGGAGGAGGTGCTGAGGGAGCTTTAGCCTGGACAACGGGAGGCTCGTCAGGGCCCTTCAGGCACACTTCCATAGATCCATAGAGGACAGCGCTCACCCCAAGGCCTGCTTCCTGCCAAACCTCCCCCTCTGCATCCAAGTGCTTTAGCCATCTGAGGAGGTGACGCTTCCAATTTGTGGTTTCTTGGCTTGCTAGGAGGAGAAGCCCTGCTGATTTTCTCTTTCCCAGCAAGCAAAGATGCTTCTGCACAAGCTTTCCTGCCCTTTTCTGCTACCGAATGGGATTCTGATCCACTTTTA
>NC_071570.1:72803501-72859845 GCF_026979565.1 Vidua chalybeata
GTTATGTAAACTGAAATGCTGTTGTAGACTGTTTCAGAATAGCTGTTTCCAGTTAGAGAGAAAACAGATTGGTGCTGGTGCTGTATCACTTCTTTTCACAGGGACATGAGGCCATAATGAGCCAAGCAAGATCTGCAGAGCATGGCAGCAAAGACATTTCCTCACCGTGGCCTTGGCACTCCAGGGCAGCCCAAAAAGGGCCGAGGAGTCCTGTGTGTAACCAGGAGGGATGACTGACATCACTGTGGGTCCCAGCATTCCCAGTCCCTTGCTGGCCATTCAGTGCACACTGGGGACGCTGGGCATGTGTGGAACATGGGGATGGGGTGCACACAATTAAAGGGGGGCCCCAAAGTGGAAGGAGTGAAGCCAAAGTCGCTGGGTGGAGACCCCCAAAAGGGAGGTGCGATATCTCAAAATGGAGGGAGGAACCCACAAAATTGGGGCAACACCCCAAAAAACCACATGAAGCTGTTCTCTCCCTCCATTGTTTACCAACAAGAACTATCTACCAACTCTAATTTCAGCAAATAATTTCAAGTGTTTTAGCTGAAAGTCATTCTGAGCAAACTTTGTAGAAGTGATCACAGAATCACAGAGTGTTCTGTGTTGGAAGGGATCCACCGAGTCCAGTTCTGAAGGGAATGGCTTGCTGGCAGGGTCAGCACCAAAGACACCCACACCAACTTAAGGAAGAAGTGTCATTTCCTGTAGGGCAAAGCAGCAAAGAAGTACAGAAGGATAAGCTAAGCAATGCACCCGATTATTGCTACAAAGATTGCCTGTAGGGATGAAGAAAGACACATCACCAGTTACCCTAATACTTGACCATTGTCCTGACACACACGTCAGCTGGGGATGCCCTGTCACACCAAGGGATTGGAGAAGCACTCCCAGTAACGGGGAATTCCTATGTGGTTCGCCCACCCTCAGGCCAGGCTGCCAACTTTGCTGTGAGAGGGCCCAGATTTTATACTGTTGAATAAACAAGCTACCATAACTTCTAGTGCGGGAACATCTGGTTTCATCCTCCTCTTGGGCAGGGCTCAGGGAGGAACCAAGGGAGTTTGCTTTGACCCTCTACCTTCAAACACAGCCAGATAGAGATGTGATAAATGAAGATGATTTGTGCTAATAATTGTAACTATATTGATATTTTGGAAAATATTTGTTAAAAAGTAATAGGGGAAAGGGATATGTCATTAGCATCACAAAACAGATGTTCGCAGATGTTCATAAGATCCAGGATGGAGTATTGAGATATTTTAGCACAAACGGCCTTGGGAAGGACAAAGTTGGGAAAACCTCCAAGAGTGGAATCGACATTGAGACAAATAAAAGTCCAGGCAACTTCTTCTGAGGCAAGAACAGCCTTGAAGACAAGTTGATATAATTCCAGATAGAGAACCCAAAACAGGAACATAATGCTTACTTATATAACACCAAGCTCCATGTGCATGCGCAACCTGCCAGGTTATTCAGAGGACAGCCAGGAAGACCATCGGCCTTCATCCAAGAAGACCCCTGAAGAGTCCAGAAGACCCCCCAGCAACAACGGGAACATGCGCTGTGTAATATGGTGACGTAGACTTCAAGAATCAAAACTGGGAGGAGATTTACAGGAACTATTGATGAATATGTATTAGCATACAGTATAAAAGTTGTGCTTGGATTCTTTTGCCTTTTGTACATGCGGCAGGGTGAGAGGTCCTCCCCGTCCCCTGCTTGGTTTTGCTTATGCTTTATCAGAACCACTGCCAAATTTCTATTTGTAACTACTTCATTATATTTGATTTTATTATTATTTTATATTTTTTTATACCTCAATTAAAATTGCTGCTAAAGTATAAATCTTGCAGTTTATTGAACTTGACATATGGCACCTCATTCATGACACCAGGAAGAGGCACGCAGGGCCGGGCTGCTGCCTCCTGCAGCTACAAGGGCCTCCTGGCAGCCTGCCTCTGCCGAGGCTCAGGCTGCTCCGGGCTCTGCCGGGGCTCTGCTGCGGCTCCAGCCCGGGCAAGGCCGGGCCCGCTCTCACCTCACAGTCGCTGACAGCTCTGCACCGCAGGAGACCTTTCAGAGCACCCTCTCTGATCTTGCTGCTTTCTCAGCTGAGCAAGGCTCTCCTCCAGCCAAAGACATTGCACTTAGGGATACAAATCCAAGTGGCAGGCACCCAAGTGCTCTGGAGTCACAGCTGAAGGCCTGCCTCAGCACAGGATGGTTTGGCTTCCCCACTCCCCCTTTGGTTTTTCCTGCTAATGCCATTGCCATTTCTGCCTCAACTAGAAGTGCCCAGATGTGCCAAAGGGACCAGTGGGCTGTATTCCAAAGGCAGTGTGGTCTGGAGAGGATGAATGAAGAAGAGCCTTCTCCACTTACAAACCATACCAAAGAAGCCATAAGCGTGTCTTAGCACCAATAAAAAACAACTGGCAATTCAGAAGGAAATGTTGAGTTTTCTGAAGGGGTCAGAAGGAGGGGAATCTTCCAAATGAGTTGATGCTTCAGAAACTTTATTTAATTCCAATCCTACTCTATAAACCTATACTACAAAACAACTCAATAATCCTACTTTAGAGTTCTACTCTACATCCTACTCTAACTTGGTTATGGAGATAATATCTTGACTGTTAGATTCTTGTCTTCTTCTTCTCCTTCTTCACTGAGTTGATGAGTGGTACCAGGCTGGACGCTGGCTTGGCTGATGTTACAAATGGATGCTTTCCACAGGAAAAAAAAAAAAACAAAACAACAAAGAACAGTGAACCATGACTTTCCAAGCTCAGTGCTTCACAGACTCAATCAGGATTCCTCTGGTACTTAGAAAGACCCAGAAAGAGGAGTGACGGGGACATCTGCTCCCCTGTCATCCTGTGCTGGACCTTGCCATCACAGGCAAACCTGGCCCAGAATCCCATTCATCTCTTTATTGTGTTGTCTTCATCTAGCTGGGATTTTTGCCCTGCCAGTGCTCTAGACATGGTGCTTTCTGTCCCTGGGGTTTCTTCCTTTCAGGAAACTCCAATGACCCCATAGGTCCCTGTCTTTGAGAGACAGGCACCGTGCTAATTTCCACAGGGAGACAGAGCAGTGTCTACCTTTCCATGTCCTGCCCCTCCTGTGCTGGATGGCACCTTCCTTCCCAGCAGGGCCAGCCGAGTGGCGCTGGCTGCTGCAGTTCCCTCTCTGCCACACAGCCTGGCAGGAAGCCTGGGCCAGTTCCCCTCTGCCTGAGCGTGCCAGGCAGCAGATGGGGCTGGGACAAGTCCCTCTCAGCTGCCCCTGTCTGCGTGCAAGAAACGTCTAAGGGTGGGGTGGGGGGCAGAAACCAGGGCCCCTCAGAGGCTCACAGTGAGCCCCCCACAGCCCCTCCTGCCCACAGCCAAATGTCTCCAGACTGCTCTGCCAGGACTGGCTTCCTTGGGTTCCTCCACCACCATTTCATGGCTCTGTACCCTGCATTGCTCTACTTCAGTTCTTTTGCCATTAGATAAAACGGAACACCCCACCAAATTACAAAACAGGGTGACAGAAACAGAGGACAGAGCACCTCTCCTCTGAGGACAGGCTGAGAGACCTGGAGCTATTCAGCCTGGAGGAGAACTGGCCCCAGGGAGACTTCATTGCTGAGTTCCAGTATTTCAAAGGGGATTCTCAAGAAGTAGGAAATACCTTTTTTAACAGGCTCCGTTGCAATAGGACATGGGATAATATTTCTAATATAAAATGGGGATTGAGTCAGATTAGATCTAAGGAAGAACTTGTTTACTTGGAGCATGGTGCCAAACTGGCATAGGTTGTCCTTAGAGCTGGTAGGTGCCCCATCCTGGGTAGGGATAGGGCAAACATTCCAGGTCAGGTGGGAAGGGGCTCTGAACAACCTGATCTCTCCCTGCTCTTTGCAGGACTCTTGGACCAGATGACCTTCACAGGGCCCTGCCAGCCCAGCCCAGCCCAGACTGGAATTCCTCACCGTTTTCATTTGAACAGCACCAGGAGTGGAGGTCGGGAGGAAGGAGGCTCATCTGATGCCTTGCACTTCAGTGGAGCAGGAGCCCATCCCTCAGACACTCTTTCACCTGCAGCCCCTTTGCATTTTACCTGCAGGAGCTCCTTGGCAGACCAGCGCTGTGCCTCGTTTCTCCGCAGGCAGCAGCTCAGGAAATCACGCAGGCAAGGCGAGAATCGATTGGGCTGCTGCAGCTTTGGTGTCCCTCGTATGTCTATCAGGAGTTGAGGCTGGGGAAAAAGGAAACATAAGGCTCCAGCTGCTTCTTTCCCATCTGTAACTGCTCTCTCAGATCCCATTGTTTAAGCTCCACTCTGCAGAAACTGCCCTGGAGAGACCCAGAGATGACTTTTCTTTACCAACCAAAAACCCAAACCCTGATGCAGCCACAGCTTTTCCAGCATTCAGCAGATCTTGCCTTGGCAGCTGATTTCATTGACTGACTTAGTTAGTGGGAACTACATCAGCAAAAGCATGTTTTACTTCTCTGAGGATTTGCACCAGCCTGACAGGCTATTTGGAAGGGGGAGTTTATTCTATCCATACTATTTCCAAGGATTATTACATGAAAGGAATCTTTGCAGTGCTTGTTGGTCCCTTTAGCACAGCTTCCATGAAACAAAAATAATCAAGTTTTTTTTTTTTTTTTTTTTTTTCTCCTCTTGAAAAAAATGCAGATGCAGAATCCATCTAAAATAGAACTAAGAATGGAAGGAGGCCTGGGAGTCTCCATGAAAATGCCCACCACAATAGTGACAGCTCTGTGCTGGTGGCACTGAAAAAGATGGTGACCAAAGAGACTTTGCTAATCTCTTCTTCAACCCAGAGGAAAAATTCCTTCACTTTCCCACACCCCCAAAGGTCACAAAGAGGGTTTTATCCTGTCTCTCTGCAGCTGTGCTCAGCCACTGGACATGGTGGGGAGCTGGAGTCCTCACTGTCCTTAGAACTGTGCAAGCCAGGGATGGCCCTGCTCCTGTGGTAAAGGAACACAGCACCGGCGTCAACCGCCCACGTTGGATCCCAGCCCCGGGCACCCGGCTGCAAGCTCATCAACTTGTTAAAGTACCCAGAAACAGCCAAGAGTTTAGTGTACAATTCTAACTGCAGTCGGAGAAAAACATGTCCTAAACTTATCCAGGCCACCCACATGCAAGACTGAACAATGTACGGATGATTTGAAAGCTTGAAAGTTTTGAAGACCCACAGGATTGGGAAAAGATGGTATAGTTTGGAGGAAAATTGATGTGCTGTGGTAAATGAAAGGAAAAGCAAGCAGAACTTGCTTGGGCATTGCTTTGGTGTTTTTTTCTCCTTTTTCTTTCTATTCTTTTTCTTTTTCTTTTTCTTTTTTCTGTCTTTTTTTCCCTTTTCCTTTTCCTTTTTTTCTTTTTCTTTTCTCTTCCTTTTCCTCTTCTTTTCCATTTTTCTCTTACTTTTTCTTTCTTTCTTTTCCCTTTTCTCTTCCTCTTCCTTTTCCATTTTCTTTTTTTCTTTTTTCTTTTTCTCTAAAATTGAAACTAGGAAGATTCAATCTCCATTTTGAAGGATATTTATCACACATCCAACCATTCCACTGAAAAATTCCTTTTCTTCAGAGACAGAGCTCCAACATTGTTCAAAAAGCAAGTGAAAAATGTCAGGCATGGCTGGAGGCCAAAATGGCAGGTTTCTGAACTGGTTACCTTTCTCTTCCCTTCTGATGCAACCAAATCGACAGCAGATGCTGATGTGCTGCAGGGACATTTTCAGAAGGGGACCTTGGTGGAAGTGGTGCCAGCAGATGGCAATGGGATTTTGTCCAATGGCACACTGACCATGGGACAGGTGAGAAAGACAAGCAGGATCAGTGAGTATTTGCACCTTACCAAAAGAGTTTTATTCCAGTAAGGAACTTCTCGTTCCACCATTTTGATGCCCACGATTCCAAGAGACCATATGTCCACTTTGGGGCCATATGGTTGACCTGTCACCACTTCAGGCGCCATCCACCCAGAAGTGCTGGCCACTGAGCTCCGTCGACTCTGCTCAGGGCTGAGCTGAGCAAAGAGGCCAGAGTCAGCTGTGGAGAAAAAAACAAACCATGAAAGCCAGCTCAAGTTAGGAAATCAAGCAAAAGAATTCCCCACTCTCAGTCTAAGAATGTGCTGTTGAGTCTCCTGGAGAACTGTCCACGCTCTGTTTCCTCAGGGCTTTAGACAAGGAAATATGGAATTGGCCACTTCAAAAAAAAACCCTCATTTTTTAGACTACCTCCAGCCTTTTATTTTTCTGAAGCTTTAGATTTGTAGCTCCCTCCCTCTGGAAGGGACATACACAGAGCAACACCACTCTTGACTCCTTGTTCCTTGTCATTCTTCTGTGCATGTTGCAACTGTGACCACAGTTTGTGGCAGGGTTCCCTGCACTGCCACCAGCACCATTTCTGGGGAGCTGGCAGTCACTCAAAGCAGCCCCACAGCCCACATCCCTGGAATGCTGCACCTGACCAAGAATACACTGACCCAGCTTGACAGAGCCGTCGGTTCTGAGAAGGATGTTGCTGCTCTTCACATCTCGGTGGATCACGAGGTTCGAGTGAAGAAAATCCAGGCCTTGCAGGCACTGAGAGAGAAAAGAGAAACAGGAGGGCAAAAATTAGTGATGTGATTTTGTTGCTGTCGAGCAGGACGGGAACAGAGAACTCCAGATCAGAAGGCAAAGAAAATGAGCTCTGATTTATTTCAAATATACCGCTCTATAGATAGAGGACATAGAGAAGACTAATTTCATTGGTCTTAGAGTAAAAACATGTCACACCATTGGTGTGCAGTGAATGACGCACAGTGGCAGGGCATATCTATAAGCAATGTGAATAACAAGATAGATTAGAGAATTATTGACATTCTTTCCCAACTGTTTCCCAGGCTCTTGCCTGGTTAGAAAACCTTTCTCTTTCTCTCTGACTGAGCTGAGAATATCCACATTTCCCCCTTTTTGTTTAAAGAAGGAGGCAGTGCCCGTCATCTTCCTGCGGGGCCCCTTGCAGGAAAGAGGACAAACACAGCTCCGAGGTTTATCAGTTGACAATCGAAACCCCATCAAACATCAGCTCAGTTCAGTCAAAGAGATTTCCACTTATTCTTACATTATAACTTGCTATCAACTTAACTACTAATTTCAAGAAACCCATCACCAACTCCAAAGCATTGTTAGTCTGCGTGTTACACAGGCAGCCTAACTCGTCAACAGTCTGTTTCCAGAAACTAAACAAATGTTCACTCTCCGCTTGTGGAGGGACCAGCTGGCTGATGGTCGATGTCTTGGTCTTCGTCTGAAGACCGTGATGGGTGGTCAGCACCATGGTCACTGTCTGAAGACCGTCTCCTGACCACCTTCTGTTTCTGCTGTCGCAGGTCAGGGCACACACACTTTGCAGGTATCCATCGTACCCCGGTACCTGTGGAGACACATGCATACCCGCGGCCCCAAGTGATGAGGTCGCACGGGCCTTCCCACTTGTTTGTGGCAAGGTCCCGCACCCAGACCTTTGCTCGGGGCAAATGAGCCTCACCCGCTGGATGCAATGAAAGAAAATGATTCAGGATAACAGGAATCTCTGAATTTTTCAGCACTGTCAAATGGTTGATTGTATATAAAGCTTTCTCCAACTTACTGTGTGGGGTCTCTCCAGGCATTCCCCCTTTTTGTTTTTCCAGAACGCGCTTTAGAGTACCATGAGCACGTTCAACGATGGCTTGACCAGTTGGTGAATGTGGAATGCCAAACTTGTGAGAGATTCCCCACAAGCGTAAAAACTGACGCGTCTTCTGTGAGACATAGGCAGGGCCATTGTCAGTCTTCACACTTGAAGGTATTCCCAAAACTGCAAAAGCCATTCTCCAATGGGCAATCACATCACGACCCTTCTCCCCGGTGTGAGCAGATGCCCACATGGAGGAGGAGAAGGTGTCAATAGACACGTGCACATACTTGAGTCGACCAAACTCGGCAATGTGAGTGACATCCGTTTGCCAAAGCTGCAAGGCCTTTAGGCCTCTGGGGTTCACCCCCGCCGGTAAAGGCGCAGCAAACCCATGACAGACAGCACAAGAACTGACAATGTCACGAGCTTCGGTTGACGTCAGATCGAATTGCTTCTGCAGAGTATGTGCACTTTGATGAAAGAAATCATGTGATGCCTTGGCTTGCGCAGTTCTGTCAGGCTGAGGCGCCACCCATGCCGGGTTGGCTAACCTGTCAGCCCTGGCGTTACCCTCTGTGATAAAACCTGGTAAAGTGGTGTGACTCCGAATGTGCAAGATGTAGTACGGATGAACCCGGGCCTGAATTGCGCACCACAAAGCTCTCAACAATTGAAACAAAACTGCATTGTTGACCTCTTTCAGCAGTGAGCAGTCCAACCGCTGGGTTATGTCTGCAACACAAGCAGAGTCAGTGACCAAGTTCAAAGGCATCTGAGAAAAATCTCTGAAACGCCATTGCAACAGCTTTCAGTTCAACCAATTGAGCTGAACCGGACACATGGCCTTCCAACACTTGCCATCCAGACTCATCCTTCCAGGTCACAATGGCCTTTCCCGTTTTCCCCGAACCGTCAGTAAAGACGGTGGGTCCCCGCACCGGCACTCGACTGTTTTTTGGTCTTAAGGACAGATTGGTTGTTTTTGCCAGTTGCAGTAATTTATGACTGGGCAGATGGTAAACAATTTGCCCTGGAAAATTTTGCAGCGCACTTTGCAAGGAAGCACTGTTAATGAAATACCATTCAAAAGTGTTCCACTCCACTGGAAGAACGATCCTCGCGGGATCAGCTGCCATCAGCTGCAAACACCGATAACGGCATTTGATTATCAACTGGGCAAATAAATCAAGCAGCAAAGATGCTGTCTTTTTCAATTGATGGGGTAAAAAGACCCATTCCATGATGTGCAAAGGATCAGGCCATTTGTCATTCCATTGGCCAATGACACCTGTGGGATGACTGTCTGGACAGGTAATGAAAACAGTGATATCAATGGAAGGGTCTACCCTATAAACTTGACGAGCAGACAAAGCCTGTTGGACCTCCTCCAACGCTTGTCGCGCTTCAGGAGTCAATTTCCGAGGTGAATTCAAATCTGGGTCCCCCTTTAAAAGGTTGAACAGAGGGGACATCCGCTCTGTAGTCAGTCCCAAATAGGGACGTAACCAATTGACGACCCCAAGCAATTTCTGAGCATCATTCAGGGTCGTGATAGACTTTGGGAATTGCACCTCTTGATGCTGAATAGTTCGTTCAAGAATTTTGACTCCTAGGTACTTCCAAGGAGGATGGCTTTGAACCTTTTCTGGAGCCACTTGTAGTCCATGTGAATGCAAGGCGGCGAACAACTGAGGCTTTACCTTCAGCAGTTCCTCCTGAGTGGGTGCCGCCACCAGGATGTCATCCATATAATGATAACAATACACGTCAGGGAACTGCTCGTGGACTCCAGACAAGGCCTGAGCCACATACCATTGACAAATAGTCGGACTGTTCTTGCAGCCCTGTGGCAAAACTTTCCATTGATATCTCTGTACAGACTCAGCATTGTTGATGGCAGGCACGGTAAAGGCAAACTTTGGCCTGTCATCAGGATGCAACGGGATGGTAAAGAAACAATCCTTCAGATCAACAATTAAGATTTTCCATCCCGCGGGGAGCGTGGTAGGTGAGGGCATACCAGGCTGCAATGCCCCCATACTCTCCATGACTGCATTAACCTTCCGGAGGTCCTGTAATAGCCTCCACTTCCCTGACTTTTTCTTAATAACAAAAACAGGAGTGTTCCAGGGACTGGTAGAAGGTTCAATGTGTCCCTGGCGAAGCTGATCTTGAACTAAATCATGAAGGGTGACTAACTTTTCATGTGGTAGGGGCCACTGGTTCTCCCAGACAGGTCTGGTCACCAGCCACCGTAAAGGCAGCATAGGATATTCTGCGCCCTTCTGCGCAGTGACCCCTAGCAAAAACCCGTCCCGATCTGTACCCCCAGGCTGCCAGCACATCCCGCCCCCAAAGAGTGATTGGAGCTGCAGTAACATAGGGCCGAACCTTAGCGCTCTGCCCTTCTGGATTTTTGATCAACACGGCCTGCCGACTCAGAAATGTCTGTGCCGCACCCCCCAACCCTTCAAGGGCTGCTCCCACAGAGTCCAAAGGCCACTTAGGAGGCCACACAGAAGAGGCGATGACTGTCACGTCGGCTCCGGTGTCGATCAAACCTTGCAGCTGAATCGAAGGCGGACTGGCACCTGGTAGAATCACGGAGCACGTCATTTGCGGACGGTCGGCAGAAATGACAGCAGACCAGAAGATCTGCAGTGGTCCAGTGGATCCAAAACCACCATTCCCGCGTGTCCATTGATCTGCCCTGGGAACACATGACTGGAAAGGCACAAGCTGAGCAATGCAGGTCCCTGCCGGAATAGGGGGAGGGCATGGAAACCATGGCACAAATTTGGTCCGTAAAATCAGAATCAATGACACCCGGGTGCACAAAGATTCCCAAAAGGGTAGCACTAGATCGTCCCACCAACAATGCACTCAATCCATGGCCTAAAGGCCCGAATGCATTCAGAGGAACCTTATGCACCTTACTAGAATTTAAGATGACTGCTGCTGCGGTGTGTACATCCACCCAGGCAGAGCCACGGGTGCTGGCACTGAGTTGGCTGAGACACCCCGTACTGGTGCCGTGCCCTGGGGGACCACTTGTGTCAGCGCGCAGTTCCCCTGTGCGCTCTTGCCCCCGTTTCCCGAGCCCGTCAAACGCTTACCATTAGCATGGTAAGTGGACTTGCATTTGTTTGCGAAATGGCCTGGTTTCCCACACCTGGAACACAAAAGGTTAGAGTCTGTCCCTTTCCCCACTTTTGCCCCCTGTACCTGCTTGCCCTTCTTTTTTCCCTTCTTGCGTCGACCAGTCCCAGAGGATGGCATGCCTGCCTGCAAGGTTGCTGCCAGGACAGACATCTTATGGTCCACCGTACCAACCTTGGAACAAGCTTCGACCATGTCTGTCAACGATGGGTCACCTGGCAACGCATTTATAATTTCCCTGCAGTCTTCATTTGCATTCTCCCTTGCCAAAGTCTTGCGCAAGACCTGCCTTAAATTTTCATCCTCGATCTGCTTTTCCAAAGCAGCTGCAAGCCTTTCAACAAATGACAAGAACAATTCCTTGGCTCCCTGTACTATTTTCACATATCGTTGCCTAGGAGCGGCCGTCTCCATAGTTTTCATCAAGGCAGCAAAGCCCACCTTCTGGGCCTGCTCAAGGATGATGGGGTGCCAAGTAGCCTGAACATCAGGATTGGCAAAGGCATTCTGCCCCATGAGCGCATCCACCCCCGCACAGAATCCAGGGTCTGTCTGAGGGTAATGCGCGTTCTCAATCGCAACCCTCTCGGCCAACCTCCTCCAGTTGTTCATAAAGACGCCAAACTGCACAGGTTGAAACAACACAGAGGCCAGATGTTTAATATCATAGGGAGCCAGCAGGTCAGTGTTTATCACTCTTAGAACCTGCATCAATGGAGCAGAGCCCAACCCATATTTTGCCACCTTATCCTGCAAATCCTGCACAACCTTCCAGGCTATCACCTCGTGCCTATCCTGCTGCCCTGAATTCGGGACTGCTTTGTGCACGGGAAGGACCTGAAGCTTAGATTGTGATGATGCCTCTTCGCCCTCATCCCTTTGTGCCACCTCCGGAGAGGCCAGAGGAACCAACTGACCAGTAGCTACGGTCTCTTTCCCCTGGAGCTGCGGGTTCAAGACACACCCCCCCCAGGTTTCCCCACCCGCTCTATCAGATCCCAGTCACCAGCCTCCAAAGCCCGTTGTCTGAGCGCCTCCCAGAAGCGGCGGGGGTTTATCGGCCGCACAGACACTCGACAGGGAGACAGCGTCCACAGCTCTCTCTGAGACGCCTGTTCCCCCCGGCGGTGCCGACGTTCCGACATTCGGTCACGCCCCCTCGGCGGAGTGGGGCAGGAGAGATCCTCACTGTCACTGCCAGCCCCCTGGGAGGGGGGCAAGCAGGACAGCCTGCGATCCGCACGGGCAGGCGGGCTGACGGGAGGCAGTGAGGCCGGCGAAGCGGCTGTTGACCGCAAGACAGAAGAACTGGACGCAGCTTCCGAGCCCGCAGCCCCCGAGAAGGAGGGGGCAGCCGCCGGTGGCGGGGCGGGGAGCGGAGCCGCGACCGGCACCTCGGTGGATCGTCCAATCGCAGGCGGCGGCAGGAAGGGATCAGCCGGAGCCCGCGACACTGCAGCTGGAGCGGCGGGCGAAACGAGGGACAGAGGCGATGCTGTCGCCGCCGCAGCGGGCGGGGCAGCGGGCGAAGCGACGAGCCCCGCGGCCGGCCGGGGTGGCGCCCTGGCAGATGGGGCGGGGGCTGATCCCTCCCCCGACACAGAAGTCCGTCCCCCAGAGGGCCGACCCGAAGACGTCATGGAGGTGCCACCCAGCACATGCTGCTGCCCGACTGACGCCGGCACCGTGAAAGAAATCAAGTCAGCCGGTGTATCCGGCGCGCCATGGGGCAGGCCAGGAGGCAACTGCGCTCGCCCCGTCGGCAGAACCGGGGCCCCCCCAGGCGGCGGGGGGCGTGCCAGCGGGTGGGTCAAAGAGTCCATCCCCGATCTCGGCGATGCTTGGGGGCGGGACCCACACATCTGCGCAGGCGCCATAGTCAACAGAGAAGGAGCCGGGGGGCTGCACCGCCCCTGCCCCCACCTGCAGTCCGGAAAGGGGGCCAGCAATGGCTGAACCAACGGAGCCGTCTGCTCCAAGCCCGGACGGGCTCCAGGCTGTCGCGGCGAAGGCGGGACAGCCCCCAACAAGCCCTGCAGTGTCGGATGTACCGAAGCCGATGGTTGCGACAAAGGCACCCCCACCTCCACCTGAAAGGTGGTCGAACCATCGGCACCGCGCCCACAGTAGAACGCGCCTGCGCAGTCGGCTGTGGCACAGACTGCTGCGCAATCAGCGGCCGATCTGTCGGCAAAGATCTCGGCTGAACGTAGTCACGGGACGGGAATACTCGGGCTTAGCAGGAGTTCCCGGCGACATGTAGAGTCCGCGGGGCGTCCCATCGTCTCTCACAGACCCACTCTGCGCCGTGCCGGGCCTGGGCACCGCCCCGCCCGCCTGCCGCCCACTGATTCCCGAGACACCGCTGCATATCGAAACGGTATCTTCAGTTCCCGAGAACCCCCATTCGGAGTCACTGCTCCTGGGGGACTTACGAGGCAAGGCCCTATAAATGCATCCCCAGATCGCAAACAGAGCAGACGCTGTAGCGTCCCCCTTCCTCACTTTCTTCATGAGGCACCGGCCCAACTCATTCCAGACCTTACGATCAAAGGCCAAACTAAGGTCTGCAGGGAATCCGTGGTCCCGAGCCCAACTCAGGAGCCTGATGAAGGCATCATCCGAGACCTGGATACCCAATTGTGGGGCCCAGCCTTGCCAAGCAGTCAAGACCACCCGTTCAGCTGTAGATGGCTGGTTCCCCATTGTTAGGAAACCCTCCCTTAGCAGACGTCCACTTCAAGAGACAGACAGTCCACTAGTTCAGGGAAAACCGTCCCACTCAGTTCTCGGCTTCTAAGAGCCAACCCGCGGTCCAGACAGGACCAAGCCTTCTCCGGAAGGCCCACGGTTTCAGCGTTACCTCTCTCAGGAGGCCAAAGGTGTCCGGCCAGAGCCTCCAGGCTACTGGCGTGGAGCTGCGCAGCAAAGCCCCCCCGCAAGACGCTGTGGTTCGGGGCTTCGGCCGACGCTGCAATTCCACGAGGGGTCACCAGATGTCGCTGTGAGCAGGACGGGAACAGAGAACTCCAGATCAGAAGGCAAAGAAAATGAGCTCTGATTTATTTCAAATATACCGCTCTATAGATAGAGGACATCGAGAAGACTAATTTCATTGGTCTTAGAGTAAAAACAAGTCACACCATTGGTGTGCAGTGAATGACGCACAGTGGCAGGGCATATCTATAAACAATGTGAATAACAAGATAGATTAGAGAATTATTGACATTCTTTCCCAACTGTTTCCCAGGCTCTTGCCTGGTTAGAAAACCTTTCTCTTTCTCTCTGACTGAGCTGAGAATATCCACATGATTTCATTACACAAGAAAGGAAACAGCTCTAAAAGATTGCCTCTGCAAGGGAATGGTGAGTAATGGAGGAACACAGTGCCATTGCGAGGAAGAGCTTGCTGCTCCACCACTTGCAGAGCAGGACCTTTCTAAGGAAAAGGCACGTCAGCTTTTGAAAAAGCAACAGCACCTGCTGTTGTTGTAGACTGTCCCCTGCAAACCAGCCAGCATGGCTGCTGCTACTGTGGATGTGCTTTCTCCATGCAAAGGACAAATGAGGGGTGTTGCCAAGGAAGAAAAAGTCCCTCCCTTTGGTGTGAAATGGATCACTTTGGGGTGGGAGGCTGCATGACGAAGGTTTTGTTGCTGGCCTCAGCACAGGCTTGAAGTATCACAACAGTCACCTTCCTGAAGCAAAGAGCATTTTGGCTGCACTAGTGTCCTTTTCAGTTGAGGACTGAGAGAAATGAGTCTTTTTTCTTTGCTGATCATTTCAAATGCTGCCACCAGCACCTTTGCTTTTACAGGCAAGGAATGCAGTGCAGACAGGCTGGAGATGAATGTTTAGAGAGGCAAGGTGGAGAACAGCAAATACAAATACACAAGAGAGAATGACAATACATCAGCAGAAGGTAAGAGTACAGGAACAGAGTACAATGAGTGCAGGGCCACTGGCAAGCATTTCACTTGAGATGCTTTTGCTTGCCCATAGCATACCAGCAACACAGAAACAAAGCTTGGCACATGAAATCTCTCCAGGTCAGAGCCCTGTTTCCCAGACAATCCTGCCCAAGCCCTGGGCAGCACAGGTGGGGTTGCTGACCTCCCGACTGATGGTTGCCATCTCTCTTTCAGACATGTGAGTCTCGCTGATGACATTGCTCAGAGTGCCTCCATCCATGTACTCCATGACCAGCCAGAGCTGCTCATCCACAAGGTAGCTGAAAGAAGGAAACAAGGGGTGGAGATGAACGTGCTTGTTTGAAAACAGCAACATTGCTGTTAGAAAACAACAAGGGTTGTTTCCGGGTGCCTTTGTGACAAGGACAGAATAAAAGGAATAGACATTCCCTCTCAGCTGTGCCTTGTTTGCAATCTGTGCCGTCTCAAGGAGAAAGGTACAGCTGTGAAAAAGGAGATGTCTTAGATGGCCAGCAAGTGAAAAATGCGGTTTAGTAACAGCCTAGATAAAAAACCTGTCACATGTGCTATTTCTGGAAATAAACACCTTATCTTCCTGGCATGCACAGCAATGGAAAAGGGACAAGAATCCAAGGGAAATCCTCTCTAGGATGGTTTATCAGAACTTAAAAGGTGCTGAAAAAATTTGAAAAACTCAAGCCTCAAAACAATGTGGAGGCATTGAAGTTATAGGGTATTGAATTAGTAAGATAGGGCTGATCCAGGTTTTTGAAAAATTTTCAAACTGCATTTGCCAGGGTTGTTTAATGCAGACAAAATGCACTCTCTTCCCATCCACTGGAGAGAAATAGAGAAATAATAATTAACCAATAATTACCAGCTCTATTTTCTGCCAGTGACCAAAGTGGGTTTTTAACTTTGCATGCTTGCAGTACGTAAACAAACATCGCTGGGATAAAACAACAACCACTCACCTCTTTAAATAATTCACAATCTTTGGGTGCTTATTCATTTTCATGACCATGAGTTCATGAAAGGTTACTTCCTTCCTGATCAGTCCTTGAAGATTTATTTTCTTTATGGCCACCTAAAATGATGTTGAAAATCAATAACATTAAAAGCTGGTGGTGTGAGAACAACTTCTCATATGGAGTGAGTGCTTTTGGAATAACACAGCCAAACTGTGCCAAACTGCCTTGTGATTAGATATCGGAATGGGAACAGAGTTCCAACAGCCCATTTCTCTGCTCCTTGGGATCAGTTACAGGACATGTGGCCACTGACATTTTGACTTGACCATTTGGTAACAGTGATCTCTCAACTATCACCCACAAAGCTCTGAGCACACTCCCTGCTGCTTTGTCTGGGATTCAGAAGAAGTAATCCATGCCTTAATACTCTGTGGATACATCTTGGGCTATGGGCAGGACTTAGGGCTTTTAGGGATGCCGTGCAGATCTCTCCCTACGTGCAGTTCCCCAGTGCAGCACTGCAGGTGGCTAAGGAACTACCAGTAACTTTCAGATGCATTTGCTGGCAGCCAGAAGTGAGAATTCTGAAGCTGTAGCTCCAAAGAGCAGTGAGATGCTCAAAGGCACCACCTTTGTTTTAGCAATGGGGAGCGAGTGAGCGCGTCCTTCTCTGAAAGGAACCACTGCCCTCTGTGCCTTCCTTCTGGCAGCTGAGAAGGACAAAGACTGTCCCAGCTGCAATTTGCACACTGGCACCAGTCTGTGCTTCTTGTGCCCTTTCAGCACAGCTCTATGCAAAGCTCCAGCCCCAGCTTACCAAAACACAGGGGAGAGCCTTTGAGTGCAGCAGAGTCTGTGGCAGCTGTTGACATTTACCTCTCCTCCTGTGGCAGTGTCGAGTGCTCTACAAACATCTCCAAAAGTCCTAGAAACAAAATAGTAGCAAAGAAAGGAGAAGCCATTTAAATCTTGCAGTGAAAGCCAGCCCACAGAGATCTCTGCTGTAAATGCCTAAGACCTGCAGGACACTGGAAGCATGGACATGTCTTTGGCAATGGCTTCTGACCACACTTACAAATTCTGATCAGCACTGACAATCTAACCCCAGCGTCTGAATATGTTTGCAGCTTGTCTGACTTCACACTTGATGGATATTCCACCAGCAGGACACCTGCTGCATAGTTCTGTAAAAATAACATTGGTTGGACTCATGCACTGCCAATATTTTCCAGTTCAATGTATTTTATAATGGGATTTTCCATCTTCACCATTCTCCCTGAGGGAAACAAAATGCAAGATGCTCACTTTAAAGCAGAGATCCCAGCTTCCAGGAGATACAAAAGGCAGCCCCACTGTCTGGAGCTCTGAGCCCTTTGTGGTCAGCTGGCTGACAACAAGAACAATAATAGGAACAGGAACAACAACAAGAAGACAGGCAGCTCCGCAGCACAAGTGGCTGGCACAGAGACTGATTTTCTAGAGTCCTTTGAAGAGAGAAAGCTCTTGAGAGCAGATACACAGGGAAGTACAGGGAGATACATTCAGAGAAGACAGATACCAGAAGAGAACAGCTACCAAGGCAAGTAAGTTTGTCATCTAAAAACATGAGCTCTAAGGAGAGCTTGAAATAAGGGAGCCTTTCTTTTCTTGGGAACAAACACTGTGAGATTCAACAAAAGGTTTCCTACTTGCTAAGATGAAATGCACCTTGATATCTAGAATCCATTCCTCTGAACAGATGCCAAGTTCAGAACAGGAGGAATATTGCCAAGTGTTCCCATCTTCTCCACCTTGCAGCAGTTTGCCAGAAGAATGCCTCTGTGTTTGTAAACCAGAGCAGCTCATGCTCTAACCAATCCCAATGGGGCTTTCAGGACCAGGACCCTCACTCTTTCTGAGCAGGGTGAGTTCAAAGATGCCCTTGCCTGTGCCCCACATGAAGAACCACACTGCTTCTCTTCACCCTGACAGCAGGCATCAGTCACTCCCATTGGACTCGTCCTCTCGGCACCACACACGTCCCCATCTTCCCAACTCGGCACGGCAGGCAAGGGCAGAGAGGACAGCAGTGCTCCTCAGGTGCCAGTGTGACACAGACAGCTGCCCAGAGGAGATGCTGACCCTCTCGTGGGCCCAGGCCATGCGACGCAGAAGCCAGCCCAGACAAGGGGCTGCTGGCTCAGGCAGCTCCGTGCTGCAGCGGCTGGGCACCGTCGGGACTCTCCCGGCTAAGGAAGGCTCCAGCCTCTGCAGTCCCACCAGCCCTCAGGGCCAGGGCAGCTACCACAACAAGGCTGGCAAAGCCCAAGCATGAGCACTGACAGGCACTGATGGGAAGAAGCCAGAGCGAGCCTTTTTGTCCCAACAGGTGATGGCAGACACAGCATCAACTAGGCTCTGTTCTCAACCCTACCAGGTCTTATCTGAGAGCACAGCACTGGCAGCTGTTACGGGCAAGAAGCAGAATAAATGCCATGTGCTGCAGAATCACAAAGGGCTTGATGTCTTCTCCTAGAGACTGATCTAAGCAGGGGTTGTGACAATGGCTAGGACTCAAGCAGTCGCAGCCTTCTGCTGATCCAGGAGCAATCCCTGCTTCTGCCTTTGGCACAGAGAGAAGCCCAGGCAAGCTCCAGCCAGTCCAAGCTGCCCTCAGAGGTAGCAGGAACACCCAGAGCGCTCTCTCGCTGCCTCAGAGCACTGCCAGCACTTCCTGCGGGGAGTCCTAAATGTCCCTGTGACACCAAACTGAGGAGGACCATCTGGTACAGCTGTGCTGACATGTGCACACATGACACTGTCCCTCAGGTAAGAAAGGCACCAGACGTACTCTGTTGCTCCAGGGAGGCATCGTCGATCTCCTGTTGCTGAGCAGCAGCTGGGTCAGCGCGGGAGGTGAACCAAATGCCCCGGCTCCACTTCTCCGGCTGGGGAGCAAAGGCTCCTTGGGACGGCGCCGCTGCTGCTGCAGCAGGTTCAGTGACAGAGCCTGTGTAAATCTGAGACAAGAAACGAGTTTGTGTCAGGAAGGTGGCTGGCAGAGAGTGCCCAGAGATCCCTTTTCAAATGCAAGCCCTTAGGAAGCTGCTGTCAGCCACATGCAGAGCTCTTCAACTGGACTGGTTTGGATGTCCACTTGTGAAACCACACGGTCAAAACCAAAGGCTGGTTTTACTCGAGTTCATAGCCAGTTTCATGTTCTGAAGGATGACTGCAGCAACGACCACTCCACTTCCTCCCAAGGACTCCTTCCCCCCTTCTAGGCCTGCAGATGCCTTGCACTCCTCGTTCTAACATTCTTCCTCCTTCCGAGGAATTCTCTTTTCCTGCACCATCCTCGGGATGTGCTTATCTTCGGAAATACCCCTGTTCCTAAGAGACTTAGAATTTTATTCCGACCAAATATCAGGACATTTCCTAAGAAGATGTGGCTGTACAATTAGAACGACAATTTAAAATTGTGGGTGCTGTATTTGAAGTCAAAGGGGCAAGTTTGTGGTGGGGGAGCTGCGTGGGCCCAAAGGACCCAGGGGTGCCGGTCAAGAGCAGCTGAAGGTGGGCCAGCGCGTGGCCAGGGAGCCAAGAAGGCCAAGGGCGTCCTGGCCTGTGTCAGCAAGAGTGGGGCAGCAGGAGCAGGGCAGGGAGCGTTCCCCTGGGCTGGGCAGTGCTGCGGCCACAGCTGGGAGTGCTGTGCCCAGTTGTGGGCCCCTGTGAAGCAGAAAGTCCTTGAGGGGCTGGAGCGTGTGCAGAGGAGAACACGGGAGCTGGGGAAGGCTGTGGAGTGCAAGGCCAAGGAGGAGGTGCTGAGGGAGCTTTAGCCTGGACAACGGGAGGCTCGTCAGGGCCCTTCAGGCACACTTCCATAGATCCATAGAGGACAGCGCTCACCCCAAGGCCTGCTTCCCTGCCAAACATCCCCGCTCTGCATCCATGTGCTTTAGCCACCTGAGCAGGTGACACTTCCAATTTGTGGTTTCTTGGCTTGCTAGGAGGAGAAGCCCTGTAGTAAAAGTTCTGCTTCGGGGACTCCCTGGGTTCCCAGCCAGTCCGGGGAGTGATCCACGGCTGACCGGTCCGTAGGGAGGGGTAGGTGAGACCCGGATAACTCCACCAGACAAAGACGAGACGTCTCCTGAGCAGTAGGATCCGAGAGGTTTATTGTCAGGAGAAAGAAGGAGCGGGAGGAGAAGGCAAGGAACAGCAACGCTCTCGGAGGGTAACTGGCTCCGGGAGCCCAGAACAAAGGCGGGACCGAGAATATGAGGGCAGAGAGTTAGGAGTGGCTAGGGTACAAATCAACCAATGGGTAACGGGTAGAGGGGAGGAGACGGGATGGGGTGACATACAATGAGCCAATCGGGATACAGGAGAGGAGTGGCATTCCAACAGGGTCCAATGGGGTTAACAGAACAGAGGAACTTTCTAGAACCGGGGAGTGTGTTAACCTTTGACAGGCAGCTTCAACTGGGGAGGGGAGCAACAGGCGATTGACAATTTCTCTATACCGAGGCCACCTCCCAAGGGAGAGCGGGGACCCCTCCCACAACTCCCCCTTTTTGGTTTATTAAGAAAACATTTCCCGTTGTTCTAGATAACAATTTCTTAAAGATGGTTAAAGCAACAGAAATTAAGAAAATTATAATCAAAACCCAAACTAAACCTTTAACAATCGGAATGGCCCACCCAGGAACACCCCATTGGGAGAAGATCTTGTTCACAGCATCCACAGCCCCAGTTTCAGTCTTTAAGTCCTTTACCAACGCCTGGATCCGCTGGATGCTGGCTTGGATGGATGTGCTCCTCGATGACAAATTGAAACAGCACATCCCCTCAAAGTCCTCGCAACTGTGGCCATGGGCGAGCAGCAGAAAGTCGATGGCCGCTCTATTTTGTAAGGTGGCGTGCCTGGTGGTCTCTTCTTCCGCCAAGAGATCTGATAAGGCGGCAGAGGTAGCATTGGCCTGCTTACTCACCCAACACCCTAAGTGAGAAATCTCACCGAGAGCCTTTGCTGCCGCATACCACGGTAGAAAGATGGATGCGGCGACCCTCTTTCCTTTGCCCCAGTCATAAATTTCCGAGTCGCAATTTGGGTCGAATTCCCCATAGGATCTTTTTTGGCGTGCCGATTGACTTCCCCTTTTCCAATCAAGAATTTGTGTCTTGTTGGGGGTTAGGGTAGTAAGCCTGCCAAGGCTACAGGGACCCCCTTTGATCTTAGAGGGGATCCCCGCCCACACCCTGTCCCCACAGATCAAAAACACACCCCGAGGGAGCTCCTTAGGGTATGGGTAGGACTTGGACAGTACCGGGCTCGTATAGTTGCACCACTCATTAATATATTTTTTATCAGTTGGTGTGACCTCTTTGATGTTATGCTCTATTTTTCCTTGAGGGGCCTTAGTGTAAAACCTAATGCAAAAGTGAGCCCTCGTGGACCCCAGTAGGTCCAATTCCTGGGGTTCCTGTGGTGCCTGCGGTAGTGTCCTTATCCAACTCCCCCAGGAGTCCGCCGAGTTGGGTTTCATAGCTGTGAGTGGAAAATCGTTTTCCGACAGGGGGACTCCCACCAGGCATGTAGACAACGGGTTGTCTACACCTCCCAGGGCCATGCAGAGTTGTTCCTGCCCGATGGACTTTGCCAGCGTGACCCAGACGTTCTCTTTGGGCTGTGGTACCATCCAGCTTCCTGCCAGGTGGAGCCACACAATGGTGAAGAGTGCTGCTGCAGGAAGCCGGTCACTGCGGGGTGTTCTGGCTGCTGTGACTGCCGTTCTGGGTGGCCCAAAGTCTAATAAATAGATACATAAAGGAAATGAGGATAGTGACCCCTTTGAATCCCCATCCTCCCCCGTGTAAATCAAAATAGTAACAAAACAGGAAAACAAATTCGGGTCAGGTATGAGGGAAGAGGGGGTGAGGAAAGTGGTAGGACGGGAAAGGGTGAGGGATGGTAGGGGATGGGGTCAGAGGGTAAACAGTCCAAGCCGGCGGGAAGTGTCTGTTAGTTATTAGGGTCCTGACGGCGGGGCTGACTGGTCTGGTCTTCTTCCTCTTCCTTCGACTCCACGCGACGGTGGTTTCTGATGGAGCTGGCGTCTCGGGGGAGTGTTCCAGGGGTTGGCTTTCTGTAGGGATGTCCTCCCGGTACAGTTTGATGAATTTCCCGGGGATCCACCTGGGGCCCTGTTCTGTTGAAACACATCCATACCCTCTCCCCCACGTTATTAGAGGGTATGGACCTTTGATAACTTTGGACTCAGGGTCTTTCACAAGCACAGGTCTCTCCTTCAACTGCACCCTGGTGTTGTTATGGAAATGGCGCAGGATCGGGGGTTTGGCTCGCGGTCCGAACAGTTCATGAAATTGAGAACGTACAGGGCCTTGCACAACCTCTCTACAGGGCTCGTGGTGATGGCCAAATCGTTTTGTTCTAATAATTTCTTAATCTCCTGGTGTTTTCGTTCCACGATTGACTGCCCTGTAGGGTTGTGTGGAATTCCGGTAACATGGTCAATGCCCCATAGTTGCACAAATTCCATGAACTGTTTGGACACAAACCCTGGTTCGTTATCAGTTTTGATGGTTTTTGGGACACCCAGAGTGGAGAAAGCCATATACAGATGTTTGATAAGGTCTTTGGTTTTTTCCCCCGTATGTGTGGAAGCGAACACTGCCCCCGAGAACGTGTCCACCGACACGTGGATATATTTGAGCCGCCCAAAAGAAGGAAAGTGAGTGATATCTGTCTGCCGGATGTCCAATGCCCCCAGTCCCCGGGGGTTAACCCCCGTCGCTACTGATGGTAATGCGTGGGACTGGCAGTTGGGGCAGGTGGCTAAGATGGCTCGCGCCTGCTCCTTAGAGATCTTAAATTGGTGGCATAGCGCTGGAGCATTCTGATGGTAAAAGGCGTGGCTCATCTTAGCCTGCATATGAACATCTGGCAGGGCGGGTGCCAAAGCTGCTGGGTTCGCGGTGTTAGCTAACATGGCCAGAGTGTCTGCTCTCCGGTTGCCCTCGGTGATATCTCCCGGCAGGTCTGTGTGTGACCTAACATGCAAAATATGATAAGGTTGCTCTCGGTGGGAGATCAGCCAAATTAGTTCTGAGAGCAAGCTATAGAGCATTTTGTTTTGAATTTCTTTGAGCAGGGCATGTTCGGCCCGCTCTGCTATCCCGGCTACATATGCCGAATCAGTTACCAGATTGAAAGGTTGTTGGAATTTTTTGAAGGCTCTCACAACCGCTGCAAGTTCAGCGATTTGGGGGGAACCCTGAACTATTTGGACGTCAGATTCCCACTTCTGACTGTCCGGGTCCTTCCAAGTGATTACTGATTTGTGGGATCTTCCTGACCCATCAGTGAACACCGTGAGAGCGCCTTTTAGTGGTGTTTTGCTCTTGAAAATTTTTGGAGCCAGATATAAAGTGTCTTTAAATAATTTGTGCTTGGGATAGTGTATAAGAATTTGACCGGGGTAGCTGTCAAGTGATATTTGTAAGTATTCATTTGTTTGTAGAAGAAAGTCCAATTGGTCCAGATTTAGAGGTAGATAAATGCATGTTGGGTCACACCCTGTGAGGGTCCGGAGGCGCTGGCGGGCCTTAATAATCAGCTTTGACATTAACTCTGGAAAGGTGGTGACTGTCTTTGCGGGCTGGTGGGGGAGGAACAGCCACTCGATAACGAGGAGTGGGTCCCTCTGGCTGTCGTCCCACTGGAATAATAGGGCGTGTAAGTTTGGGGACTTACCCAGGACGGCACACTGGATTGGGAGGGACCGCATGACCCGATGCGCCTGGCGGGACTTGATAGCAGCTGCGACTCTCTCCAAGGCCTCACGGGCATCCGGTGTGAGATGGCGTGGGGATGCCAGGTCGCCGTCGCCTTTCAGCAGGTGGAAGAGTGGCGACAGCTCCTCTGTGGTGAGTCCCAGGAGAGGTCGGATCCAGGTGATGGTACCGCAAAGCTGCTGCAAATCCCGCAGGGTCCGTGGGTCGTCCTTGATGATAAGAGACTGGGGCGCGACGGTCGTTCCCGTGATCAAGAAGCCCAGGTATTTCCAGGGGGACGACAGCTGGATCTTGTCCTCCGCGATCTGAAAGCCCGCATCCTTAACAGCTTTGATTGTCTTGTCCAAGGCTGCTTGTAGGTAGGTGGTACTGGCAGCGCAAATTAAAATGTCATCCATATAATGTAAAATAATGGCTTCGGGAAAGAAGCGCCGAATTGGGGAAAGGACCTGTGCCACAAAGGTCTGGCAGAGCACCGGGGAATTTTTCATTCCCTGGGGCAGAGTGGTCCATTGGTATCGTTTGTATGGCTCGCCTCGGTTGATAGAGGGAACCGAGAATGCGAACCTGGGAGCATCTCCGGGGTATAACGGGATGTTGAAAAAGCAATCCTTGATATCAAGGATTGCGAGCTGCCAATCCCGGGGCAGCATAGAGGGAGAGGGAAGGCCCGGTTGCAAGGGGCCCATGTCCTCGATAACATCGTTAACCCTGCGTAGGTCTTGGAGCAGGCGCCACCTGTCCTTGCCGGGTTTTTTAATAACGAAGACAGGCGTGTTCCAGGGGCTGGTGGAAGGTATTAAATGCCCCAGGCGCACCTGCTCCTCTACTAGTTCATTGAGCGCCTTAAGCTTTTCTATTGGCAAGGGCCACTGGTCCACCCACACCGGTGTATCAGTTTTCCAATTAAGTGGTGGGGAGGTGCGCTCCGCAGTGGCCCAGACTAAAAATCCCACGCAGGGCTAGGGATGTCGAGACGGGCACCCCATTGGGACAAAACGTCCCTGCCTAATAATTTGATGTTGGATGTGACTACAAAAGGCCGAATTGTGGCAATCTGGCCCTCCGGCCCCTCTACACACACGAGGTGCTTACTGCGTCGGGAATTGACGGCTCCTCCCACGCCGGAGATTGTGCCACAAGGGGACACTAACTGCCAGTCGCACGGCCACTCTGCCTGAGGGACGATGGTAACGTCCGCACCGGTGTCTGCCATCAGGTCCATGGAGATGTTTTTCCCCTGAAAAATAAATGAGGTTTTAATAATGGGTCTCTGTTTAGTGACATTCTGTATTAAAAAGGCAGAAGGGTCCTGTTGAAATGGAAAGTCCGGTGAAAGGTCGTGGTCGTCTTCTTCTCGGTGGCTATGAAGAATGTAGCACAGGGCTAAAGGAGACCCTTTTGGCAGAGAGAACGGAGGGTGATGACAAACCACGGAGACATTGAGCTCCGCCCCCGGCTCGAAGTAGACAACCTCCGGGATGACAGTGAGGTCGTCCGGCGTGCTGATGGAGTCTCCTATGAACAGCACTGTGACAGGGTGGTCGCAGTATGGTGGCGGTAGGAATCCTACCGGGACACGGACCAAGTCCTCATCCGAAAACATGATGTGGATGGAACTCCGGAGGACTTGGCGGCGGGCGCTGTTCAGTTGTTTAGTCCGTCTGAGGAGCCGGAGCCCGTCCTCCTGGCTGCGGATGTCCGGAGAAACGTGCCGTTGGGGCAGTGGTTCTCCAGGAGCGATGGCAGCGCATGGCGCTGGGACGGGCCATTTGTTGTCGTAGCGCGGCCCCTCAGCGCGCTCCGCCTCCCGTTTCCCGGCCGATGATAACGGGGATTCCGGTAAGGTGGTCTCGGGGAGGGGTTGTAATGAGGGTAGGACCTCTCTAGCGGCCAGTGTGGGCAATTGGCTTGTATGTGGCCCAGCTGGCTGCAGCCGAAGCAACGCGTATTCATGAGGTCCACCATCGCCTCCCCCACACCTCTGCTCACCGCAAATGCCACAGTCTGTTCCATCGACGCGGCTTTCGTGCACGCCTCGACCATCTTGGCGATGGTCGGCTCCGGATCCTGGGGGAGAGCTCGCAGGATCTTCTTCGTCTCCGGGTTGGCGTTGGTCAAGGCCATCTTGCGCAGCAGTTCTTCTCGGGCCTCGACGTTCTTGATCTGCCGGTCTATAGCCTCCTTTAGCCTGTCTATAAACTTAATAAAAGTCTCATCAGGGTCCTGGAGGATGGATGTAAAGTTCTGGAGGGGGGTGGTTCCATCAGAGATTTTTAGTAGGGCCTCCTTCCCGGCTTCCCGGATGTCAGCTAGCAAGTTGTCGGGAAGGAGGATCTGATCTTCCGGTTTACTAAATTCCCCTTCCCCTGCCAGTGCCTCCAGGCCCTCGGCGCCATCTCCCAGCACCTCCTTAAGGTCATATTTTGTCAAAATAGGTTTTATTAACTTTTTCCAATGGATCTCCCACAGAAGAAATTCTGTGGGAGACAGCAGAGCCTTCGCTATATAGCGAAGGTCATGCTGTACTAGGGTATGTCCAGTGAAAGTAAGGTCCAGTACGTTTTTGAAAAAAGGGGAATTTCTCCCATAGTCTTTAGCTGCCTTCCTCAACTCCTTCACCTCCTCTTCCGAGGATGAGGCAGGACGGGCTAGGGCCCGAAGCCTCTCCCTTGCCGGTGGGTCCTGGTTATGGGAGACCCTGCAGGCCAAGATGACCTGCTTCCGGCAAGGCCTACTTCCGGTTCTGGTAGCGTGGGAACCGGAAGTGGCAGGAGAGGGGGCGTGGCCTGACCCACCCACTGGGGCGTGGACTTCTGGTAGGCCTGTCCCACCTACCAGGGGCCCGCCCAGGGGTGTGGCTAGGGAGGCAGGATGGGAGGGTCCTGACGTCACCGAAATCGACGCAGTTAGGGAGGTGGGACGCGACGCAGGGGCGGCAACCGACGAAGGGGGCGGAGATGGTAAAGTGGCAGGAACCGGAGGGGTTGAGGAGGAGGAGGCGCCATTTTGTGTTCCAGGGCGATCGGCCACGAGGCCGCCGCCATTTTGAGGTGGTGTTAAAACAGAACTGGAACTGGGAGTAAAACTGGGGTTGGGGACATGAGGATCGAGGGAATGGATAGGGCTCGTGCTGGGGTGGCCAGTCCCAGCACAAGAGAAGGACAGAGTGGAACGGGAGGCAGCAGGGAGACGGTAGCAGCCCTGTGCCTTATTTTGGCAGGATCTATCTCCCGTTCCACCCTTAGGGGAAATGGGGTTAGGAGCGAGGGGGGCGGAATAAGGGGTAGGAAAACTGGGGCCTGAACTTTCCCCTTTTTGTTTAACTAAATTAAAAATAACATCATAAATAGGAAAAAATCTCCCGACCCGAAAATTCCCAGAAACTTGTAGATCATAAATATAACGCCCAACTTTTCCCCAGAATGAAATGGAAAGGACGTCCTCAGTAGAGGCGTCTGGAAAACGATCAAAAATAAAATTAAAAAAAGATTTAAGGACCTGCTTATTAAAAGAAACATTCCCCAACTGAAGGGTAGCTTTAACTTGGAAATAAAAGTCTCGTCTTGCAGGGGAGAGGCGGTTACCTATCTCCTCCCTGCAGAAGAGAATCCCCACCAGAGCAAAGGAAAAAGGAAAAGAGAAGAGCCTGCGTCGGCTGCTCTCCTCGAGCAGCTGCACTCACCAAACCACGACGCGGCAAAAGGAAAAGCTGAGGTAGGGTGGTGGAGCTCTGCTGGTGTCGTGGAATCCGGGGCTTCCCTTGAAGCTGCAGGGTCGGATGTCCACGACTTGTCAGCAGGTCCAGGAGACAGGAGTCTTCTTAGAACAGAAGAACAGCTACTCCTGGGATTGGCGGCGAACGGCGCTTGTAGTCCCGCAGCGCAGGGTCACAGATCCTCACGCGGCAGGAGACGCTCGTCGGAGACTGGGGCAGCGATCACCGTGTTCGAGGCGCCAATTGTAGTAAAAGTTCTGCTCCGGGGACTCCCTGGGTTCCCAGCCAGTCCGGGGAGTGATCCACGGCTGACCGGTCCGCAGGGAGGGGTAGGTGAAACCCGGATAACTCCACCACACAAAGATGAGACGTCTCCCGAGCAGTAGGATCCGAGAGGTTTATTGTCAGGAGAAAGAAGGAGCGGGAGGAGAAGGCAAGGAACAGCAACACTCTCGGAGGGTAACTGGCTCCGGGAGCCCAGAACAAAGGTGGGACCGAGAACATAAGGGCAGAGAGTTAGGAGTGGCTAGGGTACAAATCAACCAATGGGTAACGGGTAGAGGGGAGGAGACGGGATGGGGTGACATACAATGAGCCAATCGGGATACAGGAGAGGAGTGGCATTCCAACAGGGTCCAATGGGGTTAACAGAACAGAGGAACTTTCTAGAACCAGGGAGTGTGTTAACCTTTGAAAGGCAGCTTCAACTGGGGAGGGGAGCAACAGGCGATTGACAATTTCTCTATACCGAGGCCGCCTCCCATGGGAGAGCGGAGACCCCTCCCACAAAGCCCTGCTCATTTTCTCTCTTTCCAGCAAGCAAAGATGCTTCTGCACAAGCTTGGCTCAGTGAAGCTCTGTCTCTGGGCTTCTGCAGGGCCGTGGCCAAGGGCGCAGGTGCTCGTGCTGGAGGTCACAGGGCTTTCTTTGGTTGTTTGCCCTTTGTGCAAAGGTGTGTTTGGCTTGTGGAAGTGTTCTGCAGTTTTCTGCAGCAGTTCTTCACTTGTACAGTCTCTTTTGGCTTTTGATAAGCGGCAAGGAGATGATTGCGTTGTCCATGAAGCTGGGGCAGGCCATTCTTGTGGGGTGAGGCCAAAGAAAGCAAGTGCCTCGTAGGGAAGGCTTCTTGCCAGGCAAAAAGCAGAAGGGGCGAGTTTCTGTGGATGCGTTTTGGGATGAAGCCTGCAGCTTTGGAAATGGCATGAGTGCCTCGGGTGGGGGTGAAGCTGCAAGTCCTTGACTGCTGTCTTGTGTTGCTGAGAAGAGGAAGGACATCTTGGAATTGTGGGTGCTGTATTTGAAGTCAAAGGGGCAAGTTTGTGGTGGGGGAGCTGCGTGGGCCCAAAGGACCCAGGGGTGCCGGTCAAGAGCAGCTGAAGGTGGGCCAGCGCGTGGCCAGGGAGCCAAGAAGGCCAAGGGCGTCCTGGCCTGTGTCAGCAAGAGTGGGGCAGCAGGAGCAGGGCAGGGAGCGTCCCCCTGGGCTGGGCCGCGCTGCGGCCACAGCTGGGAGTGCTGTGCCCAGTTGTGGGCCCCTGTGAAGCAGAAAGTCCTTGAGGGGCTGGAGCGTGTGCAGAGGAGGACACGGGAGCTGGGGAAGGCTGTGGAGTGCAAGGCCAAGGAGGAGGTGCTGAGGGAGCTTTAGCCTGGACAACGGGAGGCTCGTCAGGGCCCTTCAGGCACACTTCCATAGATCCATAGAGGACAGCGCTCACCCCAAGGCCTGCTTCCCTGCCAAACCTCCCCGCTCTGCATCCAAGTGCTTTAGCCATCTGAGGAGGTGACGCTTCCAATTTGTGGTTTCTTGGCTTGCTAGGAGGAGAAGCCCTGCTGATTTTCTCTCTTCCCAGCAAGCAAAGATGCTTCTGCACAAGCTTTCCTGCCCTTTTCCTGCACCGAATGGGATTCTGATCCACTTTTACTTTTCCATGTCTGCCGCAGCACTAGCAAAGGCCTTGCTGGCTATTTCCTACTTTTCCATTTCACAGCTTTCAAGAGCTAAAAGCTCCCTTGTGCAGAGGCACTGTGCCTTGCAGATAGCAGCCATGGAGGACTATCAAATTCCTAGGCAAAGAGAGTTCTCTTGATTTAGCCCATTTTAATCTGGCCGGAGTGACTTAGAATGCCATTGCTAAGAATGCTGATGATTTCTCCTTCAAAGAGGTGGTTGTAGATGCGAGGAGAAAGGAGGTTCTAAACGGTAGGTAACGGCCTGTCCCTCATGTTTCTCTCTTGCCACAGATGACAGAAGCAGCAGCAGTCTCTGCCCTGGCTCCCTCTGCTCCTGGAGAAGAAGCCAAAGAGGAGCAAAATGCGCAAGATGACCACGAGCCTGCAGCTGTGGTCACAGCAGAACCTGATGGTTCCAAGAGAGTAAGTGCCAGTTGTAGGTGGTGCTGTCTTTAGTGCAAGGCAGAGCTGCAAGTTTCTGAGCAGCCAGCACTTGCTGTTGCTGGCTGAGGATGCTGAGTGCTGGAATCCCGCAGGACGCGGCCATTTCCTGCAGGCAGGGACAGCTAGAAATTGGCCTTTGGCCTGTCACCTTGAGGCACCCAAGAGCTGGGGGCTGCGGCTCAGCTTCTGCCTGCTTGGCTCAGTGAAGCTCTGTCTCTGGGCTTCTGCAGGGCCGTGGCCAAGGGCGCAGGTGCTCGTGCTGGAGGTCACAGGGCTTTCTTTAGTTGTTTTCCCTTTGTGCAAAGGTGTGTTTGGCTTGTGGAAGTGTTCTGCAGTTTTCTGCAGCAGTTCTGCACTTGTACAGTCTCTTTTGGCTTTTGATAAGCGGCAAGGAGATGATTGCGTTGTCCATGAAGCTGGGCTAGGCCATTCTTGTGGGGTGAGGCCAAAGGAAGCAAGTGCCTCGTAGGGAAGGCTTCTTGTCAGGCAAAAAGCAGAAGGGGCAAGTTGCTGTGGATGCGTTTTGGGATGAAGCCTGCAGCTTTGGAAATGGCATGAGTGCCTCGGGTGGGGGTGAAGCTGCAAGTCCTTGACTGCTGTCTTGTGTTGCTGAGAAGAGGAAAGACATCTTGGAATTGTGGCTGCTGTCTTTGAAGTCAAAGGGGCAAGTTTGTGGTGGGGGAGCTGCGTGGGCCCAAAGGACCCAGGGGTGCCGGTCAAGAGCAGCTGAAGGTGGGCCAGCACGTGGTCAGGGAGCCAAGAAGGCCAAGGGCGTCCTGGCCTGTGTCAGCAAGAGTGGGGCAGCAGGAGCAGGGCAGGGAGCGTCCCCCTGGGCTGGGCCGCGCTGCGGCCACAGCTGGGAGTGCTGTGCCCAGTTGTGGGCCCCTGTGAAGCAGAAAGTCCTTGAGGGGCTGGAGCGTGTGCAGAGGAGGACACGGGAGCTGGGGAAGGCTGTGGAGTGCAAGGCCAAGGAGGAGGTGCTGAGGGAGCTTTAGCCTGGACAACGGGAGGCTCGTCAGGGCCCTTCAGGCACACTTCCATAGATCCATAGAGGACAGCGCTCACCCCAAGGCCTGCTTCCCTGCCAAACCTCCCCGCTCTGCATCCAAGTGCTTTAGCCATCTGAGGAGGTGACGCTTCCAATTTGTGGTTTCTTGGCTTGCTAGGAGGAGAAGCCCTGCTGATTTTCTCTCTTCCCAGCAAGCAAAGATGCTTCTGCACAAGCTTTCCTGCCCTTTTCCTGCACCGAATGGGATTCTGATCCACTGTTAGTTTTCCATGTCTGCCGCAGCACTAGCAAAGGCCTTGCTGGCTATTTCCTACTTTTCCATTTCACAGCTTTCAAGAGCTAAAAGCTCCCTTGTGCAGAGGCACTGTGCCTTGCAGATAGCAGCCATGGAGGAATATCAAATTCCTAGGCAAACAGAGTTCTCTTGAATTAGCCCATTTTAATCTGGCCGGAGTGACTTAGAATGCCATTGCTAAGAATGCTGATGATTTCTCCTTCAAAGAGGTGGTTGTAGATGCGAGGAGAAAGGAGGTTCTAAACGATAGGTAACGGCCTGTCCCTCATGTTTCTCTCTTGCCACAGATGACAGAAGCAGCAGCAGTCTCTGCCCCGGCTCCCTCTGCTCCTGGAGAAGAAGCCAAAGAGGAGCAAAAGGAGCAAGAGGACCACAAGCCTGCAGCTGTGGTCACAGCAGAGCCTGATGGTTCCAAGAGAGTAAGTGCCAGTTGTGGGTGGTGCTGTCTTTAGTGCAAGGCAGAGCTGCAAGTTTCTGAGCAGCCAGCACTTGCTGTTGCTGGCTGAGGATGCTGAGTGCTGGAATCCCGCAGGACGCGGCCATTTCCTGCAGGCAGGGACAGCTAGAAATTGGCCTTTGGCCTGTCACCTTGAGGCACCCAAGAGCTGGGGGCTGCGGCTCAGCTTCTGCCTGCTTGGCTCAGTGAAGCTCTGTCTCTGGGCTTCTGCAGGGCCGTGGCCAAGGGCGCAGGTGCTCGTGCTGGAGGTCACAGGGCTTTCTTTAGTTGTTTTCCCTTTATGCAAAGGTGTGTTTGGCTTGTGGAAGTGTTCTGCAGTTTTCTGCAGCAGTTCTTCACTTGTACAGTCTCTTTTGGCTTTTGATAAGCGGCAAGGAGATGATTGCGTTGTCCATGAAGCTGGGCTAGGCCATTCTTGTGGGGTGAGGCCAAAGGAAGCAAGTGCCTCGTAGGGAAGGCTTCTTGTCAGGCAAAAAGCAGAAGGGGCAAGTTGCTGTGGATGCGTTTTGGGATGAAGCCTGCAGCTTTGGAAATGGCATGAGTGCCTCGGGTGGGGGTGAAGCTGCAAGTCCTTGACTGCTGTCTTGTGTTGCTGAGAAGAGGAAGGACATCTTGGAATTGTGGCTGCTGTATTTGAAGTCAAAGGGGCAAGTTTGTGGTGGGGGAGCTGCGTGGGCCCAAAGGACCCAGGGGTGCCGGTCAAGAGCAGCTGAAGGTGGGCCAGCGCGTGGCCAGGGAGCCAAGAAGGCCAAGGGCGTCCTGGCCTGTGTCAGCAAGAGTGGGGCAGCAGGAGCAGGGCAGGGAGCGTCCCCCTGGGCTGGGCAGCGCTGCGGCCACAGCTGGGAGTGCTGTGCCCAGTTGTGGGCCCCTGTGAAGCAGAAAGTCCTTGAGGGGCTGGAGCGTGTGCAGAGGAGGACACGGGAGCTGGGGAAGGCTGTGGAGCACAAGGCCAAGGAGGAGGTGCTGAGGGAGCTTTAGCCTGGACAACGGGAGGCTCGTCAGGGCCCTTCAGGCACACTTCCATAGATCCATAGAGGACAGCGCTCACCCCAAGGCCTGCTTCCCTGCCAAACCTCCCCGCTCTGCATCCAAGTGCTTCAGCCATCTGAGGAGGTGACGCTTCCAATTTGTGGTTTCTTGGCTTGCTAGGAGGAGAAGCCCTGCTGATTTGCTCTCTTTCCAGCAAGCAAAGATGCTTCTGCACAAGCTTTCCTGCCCTTTTCCTGCACCGAATGGGATTCTGATCCACTTTTAGTTTTCCATGTCTGCCGCAGCACTAGCAAAGGCCTTGTTGGCTATTTCCTACTTTTCCATTTCACAGCTTTCAAGAGCTAAAAGCTCCCTTGTGCAGAGGCACTGTGCCTTGCAGATAGCAGCCATGGAGGACTATCAAATTCCTAGGCAAACAGAGTTCTGTTGAATTAGCCCATTTTAATCTGGCCGGAGTGACTTAGAATGCCATTGCTAAGAATGCTGATGATTTCTCCTTCAAAGAGGTGGTTGTAGATGCGAGGAGAAAGGAGGTTCTAAACGATAGGTAACGGCCTGTCCCTCATGTTTCTCTCTTGTCACAGATAACAGAAGCAGCAGCAGTCTCTGCCCTGGCTCCCTCTGCTCCTGGAGAAGAAGCCAAAGAGGAGCAAAATGCGCAAGATGACCACAAGCCTGCGGCTGTGATCACAGCAGAGCCTGATGGCTCCAAGAGAGTAAGTGCCAGTTGTGGGTGGTGCTGTCTTTAGTGCAAGGCAGAGCTGCAAGTTTCTGAGCAGCCAGCACTTGCTGTTGCTGGCTGAGGATGCTGAGTGCTGGAATCCCGCAGGACGCGGCCATTTCCTGCAGGCAGGGACAGCTAGAAATTGGCCTTTGGCCTGTCACCTTGAGGCACCCAAGAGCTGGGGGCTGCGGCTCAGCTTCTGCCTGCTTGGCTCAGTGAAGCTCTGTCTCTGGGCTTCTGCAGGGCCGTGGCCAAGGGCGCAGGTGCTCGTGCTGGAGGTCACAGGGCTTTCTTTAGTTGTTTTCCCTTTGTGCAAAGGTGTGTTTGGCTTGTGGAAGTGTTCTGCAGTTTTCTGCAGCAGTTCTGCACTTGTACAGTCTCTTTTGGCTTTTGATAAGCGGCAAGGAGATGATTGCGTTGTCCATGAAGCTGGGCTAGGCCATTCTTGTGGGGTGAGGCCAAAGGAAGCAAGTGCCTCGTAGGGAAGGCTTCTTGTCAGGCAAAAAGCAGAAGGGGCAAGTTGCTGTGGATGCGTTTTGGGATGAAGCCTGCAGCTTTGGAAATGGCATGAGTGCCTCGGGTGGGGGTGAAGCTGCAAGTCCTTGACTGCTGTCTTGTGTTGCTGAGAAGAGGAAGGACATCTTGGAATTGTGGCTGCTGTATTTAAAGTCAAAGGGGCAAGTTTGTGGTGGGGGAGCTGCGTGGGCCCAAAGGACCCAGGGGTGCCGGTCAAGAGCAGCTGAAGGTGGGCCAGCACGTGGTCAGGGAGCCAAGAAGGCCAAGGGCGTCCTGGCCTGTGTCAGCAAGAGTGGGGCAGCAGGAGCAGGGCAGGGAGCGTCCCCCTGGGCTGGGCAGCGCTGCGGCCACAGCTGGGAGTGCTGTGCCCAGTTGTGGGCCCCTGTGAAGCAGAAAGTCCTTGAGGGGCTGGAGCGTGTGCAGAGGAGGACACGGGAGCTGGGGAAGGCTGTGGAGCGCAAGGCCAAGGAGGAGGTGCTGAGGGAGCTTTAGCCTGGACAACGGGAGGCTCGTCAGGGCCCTTCAGGCACACTTCCATAGATCCATAGAGGACAGCGCTCACCCCAAGGCCTGCTTCCCTGCCAAACCTCCCCGCTCTGCATCCAAGTGCTTCAGCCATCTGAGGAGGTGACGCTTCCAATTTGTGGTTTCTTGGCTTGCTAGGAGGAGAAGCCCTGCTGATTTGCTCTCTTCCCAGCAAGCAAAGATGCTTCTGCACAAGCTTTCCTGCCCTTTTCCTGCACCGAATGGGATTCTGATCCACTGTTAGTTTTCCATGTCTGCCGCAGCACTAGCAAAGGCCTTGTTGGCTATTTCCTACTTTTCCATTTCACAGCTTTCAAGAGCTAAAAGCTCCCTTGTGCAGAGGCACTGTGCCTTGCAGATAGCAGCCATGGAGGACTATCAAATTCCTAGGCAAACAGAGTTCTGTTGAATTAGCCCATTTTAATCTGGCCGGAGTGACTTAGAATGCCATTGCTAAGAATGCTGATGATTTCTCCTTCAAAGAGGTGGTTGTAGATGCGAGGAGAAAGGAGGTTCTAAAGGATAGGTAACGGCCTGTCCCTCATGTTTCTCTCTTGTCACAGATAACAGAAACAGCAGCAGTCTCTGCCCTGGCTCCCTCTGCTCCTGGAGAAGAAGCCAAAGAGGAGCAAAATGCGCAAGATGACCACAAGCCTGCAGCTGTGGTCACAGAAGAGCCTGATGGCTCCAAGAGAGTAAGTGCCAGTTGTGGGTGGTGCTGTCTTTAGTGCAAGGCAGAGCTGCAAGTTTCTGAGCAGCCAGCACTTGCTGTTGCTGGCTGAGGATGCTGAGTGCTGGAATCCCGCAGGACGCGGCCATTTCCTGCAGGCAGGGACAGCTAGAAATTGGCCTTTGGCCTGTCACCTTGAGGCACCCAAGAGCTGGGGGCTGCGGCTCAGCTTCTGCCTGCTTGGCTCAGTGAAGCTCTGTCTCTGGGCTTCTGCAGGGCCGTGGCCAAGGGCGCAGGTGCTCGTGCTGGAGGTCACAGGGCTTTCTTTAGTTGTTTTCCCTTTGTGCAAAGGTGTGTTTGGCTTGTGGAAGTGTTCTGCAGTTTTCTGCAGCAGTTCTTCACTTGTACAGTCTCTTTTGGCTTTTGATAAGCGGCAAGGAGATGATTGCGTTGTCCATGAAGCTGGGCTAGGCCATTCTTGTGGGGTGAGGCCAAAGGAAGCAAGTGCCTCGTAGGGAAGGCTTCTTGTCAGGCAAAAAGCAGAAGGGGCAAGTTGCTGTGGATGCGTTTTGGGATGAAGCCTGCAGCTTTGGAAATGGCATGAGTGCCTCGGGTGGGGGTGAAGCTGCAAGTCCTTGACTGCTGTCTTGTGTTGCTGAGAAGAGGAAGGACATCTTGGAATTGTGGCTGCTGTATTTGAAGTCAAAGGGGCAAGTTTGTGGTGGGGGAGCTGCGTGGGCCCAAAGGACCCAGGGGTGCCGGTCAAGAGCAGCTGAAGGTGGGCCAGCACGTGGTCAGGGAGCCAAGAAGGCCAAGGGCGTCCTGGCCTGTGTCAGCAAGAGTGGGGCAGCAGGAGCAGGGCAGGGAGCGTCCCCCTGGGCTGGGCAGCGCTGCGGCCACAGCTGGGAGTGCTGTGCCCAGTTGTGGGCCCCTGTGAAGCAGAAAGTCCTTGAGGGGCTGGAGCGTGTGCAGAGGAGGACACGGGAGCTGGGGAAGGCTGTGGAGCGCAAGGCCAAGGAGGAGGTGCTGAGGGAGCTTTAGCCTGGACAACGGGAGGCTCGTCAGTGACCTCCAGGCGGAGTTCCATAAATCCCTGCAAGATAGTGCTCACTACAAATGGTATTTCTTCTACAAATATCATCTCACTGCATCCAAGTGTTTTTGACACTTCATTTGGTGACTCTTTCATGTTGTGGTTTCTTCCTTTGTTAGGTGGAGAAGTCCTGTTCAGTTTCTCATTTCTCAGCAAGGCAAGGGTATTATCCTCAAACTTTCCTGTCCGACACTTCATTTCGTGACTCTTTCATGTTGTGGTTTCTTCCTTTGTTAGGAGGAGAAGTCCTGTTCAGTTTCTCATTTCTCAGCAAGGCAAGGGTATTATCCTCAAACTTTCCTGCCCTTTTCCAGCTCTTGTCGAGATTCTGCTAGCTTTTTCTTTTGTAAGGTGACATTTCTGGAGGATGCAGTATTTTTGCATGAGATCACATTGTTTGGGACAGTGGGCTTGGTGCAGAAGGAGCTGTTCTGGTGCCAGGCCAGTCAACAGGGCCTTGCACTTCGCATTCATATTGACAGTACCTCTGCCTTTTTGCAGCCCAGGGAATCAGTAAACGTGGTGTTTGGGAATTGAGCAGGAAATCAATGCTCTTGCATTCCAGCTGGTCCTCAGAGATCAGAGGAGCTGGAAGGGTCTGGGCTTTATTTCTGATTACAGCCCCTTTAGCACTCTCAGTGTTGTCAAGTCCAAGAGAAGCACTTGGCCGAGCACAGATGCTGCAAGAGTGCCATTCCCAGTGCAATGCTCTGGATCTGATTGCATTCCATAAGGACCTAAATGCTCCAGATTCCCCGGGAGTGTGGTTTATTGAAGCAACAGGAGAGCAATCTCAGGATTGCTGCTGATCAGGGCAATGGCTACCAAGTGTGTGTAGCAACAGAAACGATAGTAAAGAGAGATTATAAGAGTGAGTTCTACCTTTCTCTCTCTCTCTCTCTCTCTCTCTCTCTCTCTATCTATCTGTCATTTGCATAATTGAATCTTCTTGGCTCTGGTCTAAAGCAGTTGGAGGTGCAAAGTTCACTTAAAGCATCCCTTTCCGGAGAGGATTAGAGACACGTTCTGTTGACCGATTCTGAGCAGGCAGAGCTGTTTCCCCCTCCAGATATGGTGGTTTTTTCCCCTCAGAGCTGTTTTCCTCCTCCAGCCTCTTCGTCCTGAGGCCCCCAGTTAATTCTTTAATTTTCTGCCTGTCCCAGAGAGGTGGAAGAATTCCATGTTTTAGGTGGTGAAGAGAACATGAACTCCAGAAGTGTCTCTCATAAAGGGTGAGCTCACCCAGGAAGCCACCTGCAGAGGCAGGATGGAGCTGTGGGACTGGGCTGGGTGTCAGTCACTACTGAAAGACAAACAGGACATGGCAGGAGCAGAGGGAGGCCCTCACCAGACCCCTGAGAAATGCCACACCTTCCCTGTCAGCTGCCTGAGAGGCTGTTGGAGCTTCAGCCCCCGATGGCCCCTGATTGTAGTGCCAGGGTCACTTTGGAATCTGTGCCTCCCCACAGGCAGAGAATGACCCAGGAGAGCAGCAGCACAGTGCTCTGGGAATGTGTGAGCCCATCAGCCCGTGAGTCTTGGCCCACAAATGTCGTATGGAAAGTTGAAACCCATCTTCTCTTGCTTTCTATGCAGATCCTTCCAGAGAAAGAGCAGGAGCAGATTGCATTATCAGAGATGCCATGCCAGACTCAGGGAGAGCTGAGAGCCCGAGAGCAGGAAGAGCAGCTCAGGCAGCAGGTGGAAGAGCCACAGGAGAATGGCCAGGTAAGCCAGACTCGCCAGGTGTCAGAGGGAAAGGGCAGGAAGAGGGGCATAAAACAGAGCTCTTGGGACTGAGGAGGCCAGGAGTCCCAGCGGCACTGAAAGCACAGAGCCTTGGAATCTGCAGAGATCAGCACTGGGACAAGAGGGTTCCATTGGAAGCAGGTGTGGGTAGGGAAGCAGAAAGAAGTGGCTGAATAAATGTGATTTTGAGGCTGCAAGAGGAAAAAGCTGAGCCTTATGGCAGCTCCCAGTCACTTGCTCTGCATTTGTGTGTACAGAACATCAAGGCAGAGCCACAAGCAGAGCTGCCCGAAGCTCAGAGTGCCATCACAGAAGTGAAGAAGAACCAGGAAGACACGAGAAGAATTCAAGAGGAGATGAATGTCCATCAGCAGAGGGGCGATCAACAAAACCAGGTGAGTGAAAGAGTGGCAGCCACTCCACTCATGAAAGATCCTCTCTCTTGTATTTTACAGAACTTGAAGGAACAGCTGGACACAGACTTTCAGAAAGCTCACGCTAAGATCATGGCAAGGGAGAAGAGGCAGGAGGAAGAAATTAAAATCATCAGAGAAAAACTTAATCCCCTCCCTCAGGCTCTACAAAAGCAAGTGAGTGAAAGAGGGATAGCCACTGCAGTCACCAAACTGGTGGTTTCTGCCCTTCTGGCCTTCCCAGTGCAGAGCAGCAGGGAGCAGGGTGATGCCTCTGAGTGCCATCCTGCTCTAGTGTGTATCACAGTCACTCAGAAGGACATTTCCTGGTGTGCTGAATCTCAACTGCTGCCCTGGACAGTGGGACTTGTCCTTTGGCCTTTTGGCCAGCAGTCATCCAAATCGATTCCTGCTGGCCTGTTCCTGCTCTCCTTGTTTCTTGAGGTGTTTTTACAGGGGAATATGGTGACCCAGATGGAGGATTGAAACAAGCTGTCTGTATCCCTTGTAAATCTGTTCTTTCCTCACAGTCAGTGACTCTTGACTGACAGGGACAAGCTGTAGTCTCTGACTGCTTTGTTCTGTTTGACTCGAGGTGCAAGTGTTGACATCTCACCGGGCAGCCGGCAAAGACTTCCGGCAAATGAGTGGCACTGAAGAGCCCCGAGGCTGGCGTGAGGCACAGGAACTGTCCCCACCAAAGGTGCTACAGGTTTAGCATGACCTGAAGATGGTGCAGGAAAAGAGGACACAGTGGGGGGAGGACGAGCACTTGAACAAGGAGCTGCAAGTGTGTCTGAAGCCCTTGGAGGGGGAAAGGAATCCTTGAGAGGAAGTAGAATGGTCATTGTGGCAGTGATCCTTCAGAAAATCCATGAAAATGGACCATGAATCTAGCCATCCACTGGAGTAGAACTAGCCTTTGGTTTTGACCCATCCAGTCTGAGAAGTGGACATCAGAAAAAACCCACTTAAGAGCCCTGCATGTTGCTGACAGCACCTTCCTAAGGGCTGGCATTTGAAATGGAATCTCAGGCTAATCTCTGCCAGCCACCTTTCTGACATAAACTCATTTCTTGTCCCAGATCTACAAGGGCTTTGTCACCAAACCTGCTGCAGCAGCATGGTCTAAAGGAGCCTTTGCTCCCCAACCTGAGAAGTGGAGCCGGGGCGGTTTGTTCATCTCCAGTGCTGGCCCAGCTGCTGCTCAGCAACAGGAGATCAAGGATGACTCCCTGGAGCTACTGAGTACGTCTGCTGTATTTCTTGTCTGAGGCACAGTCTATTGTGTGCAGGTGTCAGCATAGCTGTACCAAATGTTTTTCCTGAGTTTGGTGTCCCAGGGACATTTAGAGACATTTCCCCACAGGAACTGCTGTAGAAAATCAGTCTCTGTGCTGGCCACCTGTGCTGCAGAGCTGTCTGCCTGGTTGTTGTTGTTACCCAGCCGAACACAAGGGGTTCAAAGCTTCAGGCTCTGGGTCTGTCTTTTGAATCTCCTGGAAGCTGGGATCTCTGCTTTAAAGTGAGCATCTTGCATTTTGTTTCCCTCAGGGAAAATAGTGAACATGGAAAATCCCGTGATGAAATACACAGAACTGGAATATATTGGCAGAGGGTGAGTCCAACCACAGTTACTTCTACATAACCATGGGCCAGGCGTTTTTCTGGTGGAATATCTATGCAGTGTGAAGTCAGGCCAGCTGCAAACAGACATCTCTCCCCATGTTCAGACACTGGGGATAGATTGTCCCATCTCTCAGTGCTGCTCCGAATTCGTGAGTGTGCCCAGAAGGCATTGGCAGAGACACCTCCATGCTGCCAAGTTCTTGCCTGCAGCAAGGAACAGGACCTGGAAAATCTCCTTGTCTCTCAAGTGTGGGACAGTTCTGTGTTAATTTCCTGAGCATTTTTGTATATCTCCAAATCATACAGCCACACTAATAAAAGGGGAAGAAACTTGCTTGCCTGAAAGAGCAAGATACTCCCTGATAGTCAGATAACAGTTCTCAGGAACATTTCTTTCCAAAAGATTGCAGAAGGAAATACTCCATGGTCAGGATAAAACATGCACAGTTTAGAACCTGAAACCCAAGGTGAAAGAAGGAGCTCTCCTTAGGAGCTGAGGCAGTAAACAGCAACACTTCAGGGACAGGCCCAGTGCCCATGCACTTGAGAGGAAAATGCATCATCTGCCTTCGGGCAGAGCCCGCCTGCATCCGGCAGGTTTTAGGCATTTGCAGCAGACATCTCCTCTGTGGGCTGGCTTTCACTGCAAGATCTGAATGTCTTCTCCTTTCTTTGCTGCTTTTTTGTTTCTAGGACTTTTGGAGATGTTTGCAGAGCACTTGACAATGCCACAGGAGGGCAGGTAAATGTCAACATCTCCCGCAGGTCCTCTGGTGTGAGCAGCTGTGGCTGGAGCTTTGAGTAGAGCTGTGCTGAAAAGGCACAAGAAGCACAGACTGCTACCAGCCTGCAAAATACATTTGGGACAGTCTTTGTCCTTCTCAGCTGCCAGAAGGAAGGCAAGGAGGGCAGCAGTTCCTTGCAGAGAAGGATGTGCTCATTCGCTCTCCATTGCTAAAACAAAGGGGGTGCCTTTGAGCATCTCACTGCTCTTTGGGGCTACGGCTTCAGAGTCCTGAATTCTCACTTCTGCTTGCCAGCAAATGCATCTGAAAGTTACTGGTAGTTCCTTAGCCACCTGCAGTGCTGCACTGGAGAACTGCACGTAGGGAGAGATCTGCACGGTGTCCCCAAAAGCCCTAAGTCCTGCCCATAGCCCGAGATGTATCCACAGAGTATTAAGGCATGGATTACTTCTTCTGAATCCCAGACAAAGCAGCAGGGAGTGTGCTCAGAGCTTTGTGGGTGATAGTTGAGACACCACAGTTACCAAGTGGACAAGGCAAAACCTCAGTGGCCACGTGTCCTGTAAGTGGCCTCCAAGGGAGCAGAGAAATGGGCTGTTGCAATGTCAGTTCCTAATTACTGCAATGCCCAATCACAAGGCAGTTTGGCACAGCTCGGCTGTGGCATTGCAAAATCACTCGCTCCATGTGCCTTGTGGTCTTGTGCTGCCAACTTCTCAAGTTACTGATTTTCAATGTCATTTTAGGTGGCCATAAAGAAAATAAATCTCCAAGGACCGAGGAAGAAGGAACTAAAAGTCAATGAACTTATGCTCATGAAGACAAATAAGAATCCCAATCTGGTCAACTATTTAGACAGGTGAGTTGTTGTGAATGTTTGTTTACATATTGCAAGCATGCATGGTAAAATTCCACTTTGTTCACTGGCAGAAAATAGAGCTGTAATTATTGGTTAATTATTATTGCTTTGCTCATCTCCAGTGGATGGGAAGAGAGTGCATCTTGTCTGCATGAGTCTTCCCTGGTACACAGAGTTTAAAGATTATTCAAAAACCTGCATCAGTCATATCTTACTGAATCAGTAGCCTGTAAGTTCACAGCCACCACATTGTTTTGGGCCTTGATTTTTTTCAAGAGTCCTCTTACGTCCAGATAAACTAACATGGATTTCCCTTGGATTGTGTCCCCTCTTTTCCATTGCTTTGCATGCCAGGAAGACTAGGTGCTTATTTCCAGAAACATACAGTTTGACAGGTTTTTGATCTGTTCCTAACCTGCAGTTTTTACTTGCTGGCTATTGAAGACATCTCCTTTTTTCACAGCTGTGCCTTTCTTCTTGAGACAGATTGCAAACAATGCACAGCCTAGAGGGAATGTCTATTCCTTTCATTCTGTCCTTGTCACAAAGGGACTTGGAAACAAGAATCAATCAAGAAAACAACCTAGCCATGCATGTTTATCTCCATGCTCTTGTTTCCTTCTTTCAGCTACCTTGTGGATGGGCAGCTCTGGCTGGTCATGGAGTACATGGACGGAGGCACCCTGAGCGATGTCATCAGCGAGACCTACCTGTCTGAAGACGAGATGGCAGCCATCAGTCGGGAGGTCAGCAATCCCACCTGTGCTGCCCAGGGCTTGGGCAGGATTGTCTGGGAAACAGGGCTCCGACCTGGAGTGATTTCATGTGCCAAGCTTTGTTTCTGTGTTGCTGGTATGCTATGGGCAAGCAAAAGCCTCTCAAGTGAAATGCCTGCCAGTGCCCCTGCACTCACAGCAGTTAGTTCTTGTACTCATATCTCCTACTGCTGTATTCTCGCTTTGTCTCTTGGATTTGTATTTGCTGTTCTCCACCTTGCCTCCCTAAACTTTCATCTCCAGCCTGTCTGCACTGCATTCCTTGCCTGTAAAAGCAAAGGTGCTGGTGGCAGCATTTGAAATGATCAGCAAAGTAAAAAGAGAGACTCATTTCTCATAGTCCTCAACTGAAAAGGACAGTAGTGCAGCCAAAATGCTCTTTGCTTCAGGAAGATGACTGTTGTGATACTTCAAGTCTGTGCTGAGGCCAGCAACAAAACCTTTGTCATGCAGCCTCCCACCCCAAAGTGATCCACTTCACACCAAAGGGAGGGACTTTTTCTTCCTTGGCAAAACCCTCACTTGTCCTCTGCATGGAGAAAGCACATCCACAGCAGCAGCAGCCATGCTGGCTGGTTTGCAGGGGACAGTCTACAACAACAGCAGGTGCTGTTGCTCTTTCAAAAGCTGACATGCCTTTTCCTTAGAAAGGTCCTGCTCTGCAAGTGGTGGAGCAGCAAGCTCTTCCTCACAATGGCACTGTGTTCTGCCATTACTCGCCATTCCCCTGCAGAGGCAATCTTTTAGAGCTCTTTCCTTTCTTGTGTAATGAAATCACATCACTAATTTTTGCCCTCCTGTTTCTCTTTTCTCTCTCAGTGCCTGCAAGGCCTGGATTTTCTTCACTCGAACCACGTGATCCACCGAGATGTGAAGAGCAGCAACATCCTTCTCAGAACCGACGGCTCTGTCAAGCTGGGTCAGTGTATTCTTGGTCAGGTGCAGCATTCCAGGGATGTGGGCTGTGGGGCTGCTTTGAGTGACTGCCAGCTCCCCAGCAATGGTGCTGGTGGCAGTGCAGGGCCCCCCACTGTGAGCTGATGACACAGTTGCAACATGCACAGAGGTATAAGGAACCACGAGAAGTCAAGAGTGGCATTGCTCTGTGTGTGTCTCTTCCAGAGGGAGGGAGCTACAATGTAAAGCTTCAGGGGAATGAAGGCCACTGCTGTGAGCAGCTTAAAACACCTGGGGTTTTTTTGGAAGTGGTCAATTCCATTCTTCCTTGTCTAAAGCCCTGAGGAAACAGAGCGTGGACAGTTCTCCAGGAGACTCAACAGCACATTCTTAGACTGAGAGTGGGGAATTCTTTTGCTTGATTTCCTAACTTGAGCTGGCTTTCATGGTTTGTTTTTTTCTCCACAGTTGACTCTGGCCCCTTTGCTCAGCTCAGCCCTGAGCAGAGTCGATGGAGCTCAGTGGCCAGCATTTCTGGGTGGATGGCGCCTGAAGTGGCGACAGGTCAACCATATGGCCCCAAAGTGGACATATGGTTTTTTGGAATCGTGGGCATCGAAATGGTGGAACGAGAAGTCCCTTACCGGAATAAAACTGTCTCGGTAAGGTGCAAATACTCACTGATCCCGCTTGTCTTTCTCACCTGTCCCATGGTCAGTGTGCCATTGGACAAAATCCCATTGCCATCTGCTGGCACCACTTCCACCAAGGTCCCCTTCTGAAAATGTCCCTGCAGCACATCAGCATCTGCTGTCGATTTGGTTGCATCAGAAGGGAAGAGGAAGGTAACCATTCAGAAACCTAACCAGTTCAGAAACCTGGAATTTTGACCTCCAGCCATGCCTGAAATTTCTCGTTTGCTTTTTGAAGCCTGCTGGAGCTCTGTCTCTGAAGGACAAGAATTTTTCAGTGGAGAGATTAGACATGTGGTAAATAGCCTGAGAAATGGAGGTTAGACCTTCCCAGTTTCAATTTTATAGAAAAAGAAAAAGAAAAAGAAAAAGAAAAAGAAAAAGAGAAAAAGAAAAAAAGAAAAAGAAAAAGAAAGGAAAAAGAGAAACAACCACCAAAGCTATGCCCAAGTAGTTTTGTCTAGGAGCGATGATGGGTAGGACCGTCAGGGTGGACAGAAAGGAGAGATCTTTGAAGCCAGGTCTTGGAACTTTCGGGTTATTGCAAAGGGCGTGGCTGCAGGGGCCCTGTTTGGAGCTGCCAGCCACAGCTCGGAGCAGGCCCAAAAGAGGAGCCCAAAAGAGAGACCTGAAAGAGCGACGAAGTTCTGGTTACAGCCCACTAAATCTTCTGTGCTGAATATTCTAATTGTCACTAACCAATCTAGTACAAGAGACAGATCCTATAGCATTTACCTACAGCCTATAGGAATCATTACATTACCATACTGTGTTACATTTTAAACCTTAGAAACTACTCTTTGCACCCTGAAGAGGATTGCCTTCAGCCAGCCATACCATTGTTTTCCAGTTGCTCAGTGACTAAGGCTAGTAACTATCTCAAAGCTTACTTTCATTTCAATCTCGCTTATAGTTTCCATATTCTAAAAATCTTTTGCCAGGCAATCATATTTAGAAGGCTTTCCTGTTTCATCTTCCCCAACACTTTTGCTTTCTTGTTCTTTTTTTAACCACAGCACATCAATTTTCCTCCAAACTGTAGCATCTTTTCCCAATCCTGTGGGTCTTCAAAACTTTCAGGCTTTCAAATCATCCGTACATTGTTCAGTCTTGCGTGTGGGTGGCCTGGATAAGTTTAGGATGTGTTTTTCTCCGACTGCAGTTAGAATTGTACACTAAACTCTTGGCTGTTTCTGGGTACTTTAACAAGTTGATGAGCTTGCAGCCAGGTGCCCGGGGCTGGGATCCAACGTGGGCGGTTGACGCCGGTGCTGTGTTCCTTTACCACAGGAGCAGGGCCATCCCTGGCTTGCACAGTTCTAAGGACAGTGAGGACTCCAGCTCCCCACCATGTCCAGTGGCTGAGCTCAGGTGCAGAGAGACAGGATAAAACCCTCTTTGTAACATCTGGGGGTGTGGGAAAAGGAAAGAAAGCTGCCATATTTATACTCAAGGGGAGTGTGTTTGCTGTTTTAGGCTTGGAAATTTTCCTCTGGCTTGAAGAGGATAATAACAAAGTCTTTTTGGTCACCATCTATTTCAGGGCCACCAGCACAGAGCTGTTAGTATTGTCATGGGCATTTTTATGGAGACCAGGCCACAGCCTGGTGCCATGGAGAGCCAGCCAAAACCTCCCATTTCTTACCCGACATTTTTTGCAATGGGGACACCATTAATGCATTGACCTGAGTATCCAAATGAGCAGAGGGGGACCATAGGGATGGCACTTCTTCTGATTTGTCCTTGAAAAGGTTTCCTTTTGCCACATAAAGAAGCTGAAACTTGCAGCTGAGAGACAGAGCTGCAGGTGGCTCCTGTGTGCCCAAGCAGGCATTTTCATCCCAATACATTTGTGCAGGCATCTTAAACTGTCTGTGTTGAATATGAGATTGCAAATATTTGTTTCCTTACCTGAGGAATACCTGGCAGATTTCCTTTCTTGCCTTCCACCTACCGCTGTTTTCTAGAAGAGGATAAGAAGCTCGATGAGTTTTGGTTTATGACCACTGTGCTTAAGGGACCAACAAGCACTGCAGAGATGCCTTTCATGTACTAATCCTTGGAAATAGCAGAGTTAGTTAGTATAGCAGAGTCCTTCTTCTCAAAAGATGTCAAGCTGGTGCGAATCCTCCAAGAAGGAAACATGCTTTTGCTGATGTAGTTCCCACTAACTAGGTCAGTCAATGAAATCAGCTGCCAAGGCAAGATCTGCTGAATGCTGGAAAAGCTGTGGCTGCATCAGGGTTTGGGTTTTTGGTTGGTAAAGGAAAGTCATCTCTGGGTCTCTCCAGGGCAGTTTCTGCAGAGTGGAGCTTAAACAATGGGATCTGAGAGAGCAGTTACAGATGGGAAAGAAGCAGCTGGAGCCTGGTGTTTCCTTTTCCTGCAGGCTCAACTCCTGATAGCCAGAGGAGGGAGACCAAAGCTGCGGCAGCCCAACCGATGCTCGTCTTGCCTGCGTGATTTCCTGAGCTGCTGCCTGCAGACAGACGAGGCACGGCGCTGGTCTGCCAAGGATCTCCTGCAGGTAAAATGCAAAGGGGCTGCAGGTGAAAGAGTGTCTGAGGGATGGGCTCCTCCTCCAGTGAGGTCCAAGGCATCAGATGAGCCCCCGTTCCTCCTCACCTCCACTCTTGGTGCTGTTCAAATGAAAACAGTGAAGAATCCTAGACTAGGCTGGGCTGGCAGGGCCCTGTGAAGGGCATCTGGTCCAAGTGTCCTGCAATGAGCAGGGACATCTTCAAAGAGATCAGGTTGCTCAGAGCCCTTTCCCACCTGACCTGGAATACCTGCAGGCATGGGGCACCTACAAGCTCTTGGGACAACCTGTGCCAGTGTTGCACCATGCTCTGAGTAAACAAGTTCTTCCTTAGACCTACTCTTGATCCCCATTTTGTTTAAAAATATTTGCCCACATTCTATTGTTAACTGGCCCTGATAAAAAAGATGTCCTCCACTTTCTTCAAAGCCACTCTGAAGTCTTGGAAAGTGGCAATAAAGTCTCCCTGGGGCCTTGTTCTTCACAAAGCTGAATAACTCCACCTCTCTCTGCATTTCCTGAGAGGACAGGTGCTCTGTTTTCTGGCTGTTTCTGCCACCCTGTTTTGTAATTTGCTGGGGTGTTCCATTTTATTGAATGGCAAAAGACTGAAGTAGAGCAATGCAGGGTACAGAGCCATGAAATGGTGGTGGAGGAACCCAAGGAAGCCAGTCCTGGCAGAGCAGTCTGGAGAGATTTGGCTGTGGGCAGGAGGGGCTGTGGGGGGCTCACTGTGAGCCTCTGAGGGGCCCTGGTTTCTGCCCCCCAACCCCACCCTTAGAGGTTTCTGGCACGCAGACAGGGGCAGCTGAGAGGGACTTGTCCCAGCCCCATCTGCTGCCTGGCACGCTCAGGCAGAGGGGAACTGGCCCAGGCTTCCTGCCAGGCTGTGTGGCAGAGAGGGAACTGCAGCAGCCAGCGCCACTCGGCTGGCCCTGCTGGGAAGGAAGGTGCCATCCAGCACAGGAGGGGCAGGGCATGGAAAGGTAGACACTGCTCTGTCTCCCTGTGGAAATTAGCACGGTGCCTGTCTCTCAAAGACAGGGACCTATGGGGGTCATTGGAGTTTCCTGAAAGGAAGAAACCCCAGGGACAGAAAGCACCATGTCTAGAGCACTGGCAGGGCAAAAATCCCAGCTAGATGGAGAAACCAGAATAAAGGGATAAGTGGGATTCTGGGCCAGGTTTGCCTGTGATGGCAAGGTCCTGCACAGGATGACAGGGGAGCAGATGTCCCCGTCACTCCTCTTTCTGGGTCTTTCTAAGTACCAGAGGAATCCTGATTGAGTCTGTGAAGCACTGAGCTTGGAAAGTCATGGTTCACTGTTCTTTTTTTTTTCCCTGTGGAAAGCATCCATTTGTAACATCAGCCAAGCCAGCGTCCACCCTGGTACCACTCATCAACTCAGTGAAGAAGGAGAAGAAGAAGAAGACAAGAATCTAACAGTCAAGATATTATTTCCATAACCAAGTTAGAGTAGGATTGTAGAGTAGAACTCTAAAGTAGGATTATTGAGTTGTTTTGTAGTATGGGTTTATAGAGTAGGATTGGAATTAAATAAAGTTTCTGAAGCATCAACTCATTTGGAAGATTCCCCTCCTTCTGACCCCTTCAGAAAACTCAACATTTCCTTCTGAATTGCCAGGTGTTTTTTATTGGTGCTAAGACACGCTTATGGCTTCTTTGGTAATGTTTGTAAGTGGAGAAGGCTCTTCTTCATTCATCCTCTCCAGACCACACTGCCTTTGGAATACAGCCCACTGGTCCCTTTTGGCACATCTGGGGCACTTCTAGTTGAGGCAGAAATGGCAATGGCATTAGCAGGAAAAACCAAAGGGGGAGAGGGGAAGCCAAACCATCCTGTGCTGATGCAGGCCTTCAGCTGTGACTCCAGAGCACTTGGGTGCCTGCCACTTGGATTTGTATCCCTAAGTGCAATGTCTTTGGCTGGAGGAGAGCCTTGCTCAGCTGAGAAAGCAGCAAGATCAGAGGGGGTGCTCTGAAAGGTCTCCTGCGGTGCAGAGCTGTCAGCGACTGTGAGGTGAGAGCGGGCCCGGCCTTGCCCGGGCTGGAGCCGCAGCAGAGCCCCGGCAGAGCCCGGAGCAGCCTGAGCCTCGGCAGAGGCAGGCTGCCAGGAGGCCCTTGTAGCTGCAGGAGGCAGCAGCCCGGCCCTGCGTGCCTCTTCCTGGTGTCATGAATGTGGTGCCATATGTCAGGTTTAATAAACTGCAAGATTTAAACTTTAGCAGCAATTTTAATTGAGGTATAAAAAAATATAAAATAATAATAAAATCAAATATAATGAAGTAGTTACAAATAGAAATTTGGCAGTGGTTCTGATAAAGCATAAGCAAAACCAAGCGGGGGACGGGGAGGACCTCTCACCCTGCCGCACGTACAAAAGGCAAAAGAATCCAAGCACAACTTTTATACTGTATGCTAATACATATTCATCAATAGTTCCTGTAAATCTCCTCCCAGTTTTGATTCTTGAAGTCTACGTCACCATATTACACAGCGCATGTTCCCGTTGTGTCTGGGGGGTCTTCTGGACTCTTCAGGGGTCTTCTTGGATGAAGGCCGATGGTCTTCCTGGCTGTCCTCTGAATAACCTGGCAGGTTGCGCATGCACATGGAGCTTGGTGTTATATAAGTAAGCATTATGTTCCTGTTTTGGGTTCTCTATCTGGAATTATATCAACTTACTTGTCTTCAAGGCTGTTCTTGCCTCAGAAGAAGTTGCCTGGACTTTTATTTGTCTCAATGTCGATTCCACTCTTGGAGGTTTTCCCAACATTGTCCTTCCCAAGGCTGTTTGTGCTAAAATATCTCAATACTCCATCCTGGATCTTATGAACATCTCAAAAATCTTTTTTGTGATGCTAATTACATATTGCTTTCCTTTATTACTTTTTAACAAATATTTTCCAAAATATCAATATAGTTACAATTATTAGCACAAATCATCTTCATTTATCACATCTCTATCTGGCTGTGTTTGAAGGTAGAGGGTCAAAGCAAACTCCCTTGGTTCCTCCCTGAGCCCTGCCCAAGAGGAGGATGAAACCAGATGTGCCCGCACTAGAAGTTATGGTAGCTTGTTTATTCAACAGTATAAAATCTGGGCCCTCTCACAGCAAAGTTGGCAGCCTGGCCTGAGGGTGGGCGAACCACATAGGAATTCCCCGTTACTGGGAGTGCTTCTCCAATCCCTTGGTGTGACAGGGCATCCCCAGCTGACGTGTGTGTCAGGACAATGGTCAAGTATTAGGGTAACTGGTGATGTGTCTTTCTTCATCCCTACAGGCAATCTTTTGTAGCAATAATTGGGTGCATTGCTTAGCTTATCCTTCTGTACTTCTTTGCTGCTTTGCCCTACAGGAAATGACACTTCTTCCTTAAGTTGGTGTGGGTGTCTTTGGTGCTGACCCTGCCAGCAAGCCATTCCCTTCAGAACTGGACTCGGTGGATCCCTTCCAACACAGAACACTCTGTGATTCTGTGATCACTTCTACAAAGTTTGCTCAGAATGACTTTCAGCTAAAACACTTGAAATTATTTGCTGAAATTAGAGTTGGTAGATAGTTCTTGTTGGTAAACAATGGAGGGAGAGAACAGCTTCATGTGGTTTTTTGGGGTGTTGCCCCAATTTTGTGGGTTCCTCCCTCCATTTTGAGATATCGCACCTCCCTTTTGGGGGTCTCCACCCAGCGACTTTGGCTTCCACTCCTTCCACTTTAGAGCCCCCCTTTAATTGTGTGCACCCCATCCCCATGTTCCACACATGCCCAGCGTCCCCAGTGTGCACTGAATGGCCAGCAAGGGACTGGGGAATGCTGGGACCCACAGTGATGTCAGTCATCCCTCCTGGTTACACACAGGACTCCTCGGCCCTTTTTGGGCTGCCCTGGAGTGCCAAGGCCACGGTGAGGAAATGTCTTTGCTGCCATGCTCTGCAGGATCTTGCTTGGCTCATTATGGCCTCATGTCCCCTGTGAAAAGAAGAGATACAGCACCAGCACCAATCTGTTTTCTCTCTAACTGGAAACAGCTATTCTGAAACAGTCTACAACAGCATTTCAGTTTACATAACACATTATGTTTCTTACTCCATCATGTCACACGATTAATTTGGGTGAACTAAGTTTTTTCCTAACCTATTTCTGTGTTTGAAAAAAAAAGACCTTGTTATTAAAGACATACGTTTCCCTCCTAGCATCAGGTATTATTCCTTTCCTATTAATGAAGTCTTTGAAGATATCCAGTTCATGCCACAAAACATCTTGATCTTCCTTGTTGCTGTCAGGGATTAATGAATATATAAATCCAGCAAAGTTATCACACTTGTTGCACCGTGCCTTTAAAGTACATTAACTGATGGCAACAGTTCTAATTGTTAATATTTATTGTACCTTGATTACGTAAGTCATTACAAGGTAAAGAGTTCCTCTGGCATTTTATTAACTAAAACTGCTTGCAAGTTAAGCATGCATACACTCACTGGTCTCATATGGTCTCAGTCTCTGCAGATTTCCAAATTACATTGCTCACGTTAGTTCTTGCTGGATGACCAGGGCACTGTAGTATGGAGCCAACACACTTCCATACTCTTCCAAGGCATTTCAAGCAGAAAATATTGCACCTATCCTTTCAGATGCTATCTGCTAAGCCTCACAGTTGGCCAGTTCTCACAATTTTTAAACTAAGCCTCACAGTTGGCCAGTTCTCACAATTTTTAAACTAATCTCCCACTTCTCGTCTAATCTAGATAACACTTTATCTTTTGTTCTCATCTTAGATGCATGCTTCACACACTAGCTTTCTTTCTGGATCAGAAATTCACCCATTCCTTATCTCCTCCCTGCTCATTGTGAACAATTTTTGGTTTGGTTGAATTGAATTTTTCCTGCTATCTTTTCCTTCTGGGCATCAGCTGTAGTTAACTTTTTTTTGCATTTGTACCAGTCCCAAGAAAACCTGGTGCAGTGGTTTCTGACTTTCCCTGATAACAAAGCAAAGAATGTGAATTGCAGATGGCAAAACCCCCACATTTAAATGACAAACTATGCTGTGCAGCAGAAAGTACAATTCCGCCTGAAGCATCCCTGGTGTGAGGGGTATGTGGTGCCTGGAGAGTTGTGAGGAGGGCAAGGAGTGAGAGTTCTGTACTGCTGTGAGTAGCAAAATAGATTTGATATTTCTCAAAAGAAATTTTTAAAAAGTTTGTATGTTTTCTGTTTAAGACTGGGGGTTTTAACTGTCAATCCGTTGGGTATTTCTCTTCTTATGTAAGTTAAATAAATCTTTCGTTTTTCAATATAATTTATAATGCACAATATAAATTTTCCATAATGCCCTGATTTCTAAATTCAAATAAGCATATACAAGACAGTCAATGCCAACGTTAATAACAATGCTGTAGCACTACTAGCTGCACTTAATCTCCAACATTTATATACCCAAAATCAGATGTCTCTGAAAGATGAGCAGGAGACACCTGATTTCCAGAGATGCTGGACTTTTCAGAGTTTTCACCAAATCAACAGGACACCTAAGTTCTTGTGATCTCTGAAAGCCAAGTCTACCTCAAATCAGATGTTGAACAATAGAAAAAGAAAAGCACTGTAAACCTCTCCAAATTTACCTAGAAGTGGTTTTGCAGTAGAAAACTGCTTAAGTCACTGCATAAAAAGATGCCAAATGACCAAAATCAACTGACCAAAAAAATGGAAGAACTTCCTTCTAGATAACATTCAGCCCTAGCATTTTCAATTAACCTCTTTCAAAACCCACTAACAAAACAGTAAGTTAATTTGCAAGCAGAAGTTTTCATTTAGTAATATTCCTTTGAGCAAGGTAGCCAGGGTGTGCAATGCAGAACTTTCTCAGCATCCAGAGCCCAACTGTCCAGAATACCATCTCTTTCAATTTCCTAAATACTACATCCAGCCCTTTTCACACACTTGCTAAAAAGTTCCCTGTTGCTCCATGAGGTTCTCGGTTAATAGACATGTCAGTGTTATCCGAGTGACACTGTCACCCAGCACAGATGGGTTCTCTTGGGGATATTGGCAGAGTGAGGATAGCACTAAACCATAGGTACAATTCAAACTTTGTTTTCTTAACAGGATGTTATGATTGATACAGAAGAGAATTTATTATTAGAATGGCACAGGATTTCTACAAGCAGAGTCAACATAGTACAATCTGTAACTAGGACGGTAGGGAATTTATAATACAATTTAACTTATAATTTCTCATCACCTGAATCTCTGCAGCTCAGGTCAGATCCCAGTCCATGGTTTGCTGTATCAGTTTTACAATGACAATCTCGAGGGGCTGGGGAGCCAGAAGTTGCAGGGGCTGCCTGGGAAGTCAGAGCAGGGCCTGGCAGCCAGGACCACCCAGCCATGGCAGCCAGATCAGCCCAGGATATCAGACACTTCCCTGGGACAACAAAGGGCAGGCTGGGACATGGGACCAGGGTGGAGCTGGCTTGGCCACCAGGCACTCACATAACGTGACTTTGCACACCTATACCAAGCTACTGAGATGCAGGTATGCTCAGATCTGAATCTGTGCCTAGCCTATATAAAGCATGCCCAGGTAATATAAGGGCTAAATAGAAGTAATTTCCTATGTAAACCTACTTTTTCTTTTTTTTTTTTTTTTTTTTTTTTTTTTTTAGGGAAATGAAATCAAAAATATAATTTATTTTCTATAATGCAACTTACAAAACACATATTTTTTGATGTTGCTGTTAGATGGGAGAGTTAGGTATTCTAATTGCTGCCACTGCTTAGGTATTCAGACTGAAGATTTTTATGTACACTATGATCAAAAGCAATGCCTGATGGTGTCAAAGGAGAGATTATACCGTGTTTCAGTTGGCTTCAGATAAAGACCATCTTTGTTTACTGACCTTCACTGTAAAAAGATTTTAAGTAACAGACATATAATGTGAGTTCAAATTAATGTTATATAAAACATCACTGTGTACAGCAAACTGCATCTGCTGCCAACAGAGTAATGGTTTAGCTAGGAAATTGCTAGGTTAAATTCTCATCAAAATCTTGTGTCTGAAGTCAGTGTATTACCCTCTTCACATTAGTTTGTTGAGATCCACTTCTCATCACAGATCTATGATTTAAAGCTCCATCTAGAAATATAAGTCTTGTGCAGCCTTTGCTGTGGAATTCTTAGCAAGTAGAGCTGTTTGAAAACTCTTACAACAGTATATTCAAAAGAATTTTTTTTCAATCTAGGATTAAAAATACTTTAGAGAGATTATTAATTTTTAGATAGAATATTAATGCCTCTTTTGAGAAGCTTCCTAAAAATTTTTCACCTTTATAAATGCTCAACCACCTTGTAAAACTGTTCTGAAAAGTGTACTTTTTTGTGATGATGATGATTAATAGAAATGAGAACAGATTTGCCCCTTTTTCCAAAAATATCCTAAACTGCTCTCCTACACAGACAGGTTCCTATTCCTGGATCTTACATAAGGATCCACATTTTGGATCAGAAAGTTAGAAGTTCATTTCCTCATTTCTTATATATACATGTAAGCAAAGATATTGAATAGTCCCACTATTTTTTTTGCCAAAGTATGTTATTTGAAGCTGTATTTCTGTTAACAAAATACCACTTTGGTCAAAAAAAGTGGGGGCACATGTCAAGATAAATGGTCTTTTTGTAGACTGTGACTAGGAGGTAACCTCAAAACTTTTGCTGCAAGCTACTGATGACTGCAATAGGTACATGTGTTCTGTGCTCCAGAAAATTTCTGCAACATAGGTTTGTTTTCATCAAAATATTTCAGTGAAACAGTATTCTAGTAGGAAATTACATTCTGGATAAATTAATCTCCCTAGGGAGCACATCAGTTCCCGTTTCAGCAAAGACACAAGCACATGAATGACGGGGATGAAATCCTTCTGCCTTCAGTCTACTCCTAAGCTCACAAGACATGGGATCCCTGCAGTTTTCATGCTGCCTTGATAACATCTTGTAGACACAGAAAGATCTGCTAGCACAGGATCATTCAACTCTCCCTCCTGTCCTCTGTCATTTGCTCACCCTGGAAACTAGAGTTTCTCAATTTAGGAGTGAGGAGTAGTGGAGAAAGCTGTGGGAAGACCTGGGGCATATCTGACCCTGTTGGGAATCACGCTCTTCCCAGCCTTCCTCCTGGAGTCGTTGCTGAACTCTCTGGATGCCTTGAGGGCACTGAAGGGTTGCGGCTCAGTTCAGTTCAGCAGTGATGTGGGAAATGGATTTGTAGAGACAAAGACCAAGTTCTGCACTGTGGCAAGTGAGCACCTGAGAGAGGTTGTTTTACAAGGACAGAACTGATCAAAAGGCTTTTTCCTTGATGTCTCAAAAATCAATAAGAACTGAAGTAAGGGAAGTGGAAAAGACAGAGAAGTAAGGAATGATGTGTCAGTAGATGATAGGAGAGGTTCCAGAAATGGGGCAGAGGCAATCACCCGCATCAGCAGCCAAAGGTCTGGGGAACTATCAATGGATCAGTGTATCCAGGAGTGTGCCGTAGAGCAAGAAATGCCCATTTTCACTGCAGTTAATTTATTAAACAAAATATCTCTCAATAGAATTTGACATCAGTCTTACTTCCCTAAATGTGTATAAATACATAACTTACTTCATGGGAACATTAATGATCACAGCAGCCAACAGCTGTCTGCTTGCAAATTTACTATAATGCTTAAACCCCTACATACTGGAATTCCTTTTTTTTTTTCCTCTTTTTTAATAATCAAGGAACTGAAAAGAGAAATAAATCTTGTGCTCTTTCATTAACTTGGTCTTGAAGAATTGGCTCACCAGTGATCCTTGCATCATATTTCAACAGCTAAGAAGTCTTACAGCACTTGACATCTTTAAAAAATCCCAAACAAACAAAAACCAGAAAGACTAATTATTTTGCAGCCAAACCTGGCACAATCTAACACAGTACAGAATGGATAATACTGTTTCACTAACTTCCTTTGCAGTTCTTTTTCTCATAGAACTGGCATCTTTTGTGGAACATAAGAGTGTTTACAAGAGAGAAAATGTTCTGCAAACTGAAAAAGAAGTCAGCAAAAGTGCCTCTAGGAGGGTAAAATAAGAATACTAATTGTATTTCAACTGCAGATGTATTTTTGCATAAAACTGTGCTGCTTCTTAATTCTTCTTATAAAAAATACATGGGTACTTGGACATATGTTAATACGAGGAAATAATTCTTATTCCGGGTTATTTGTTTCGAGTCAACATTAGCCAGAAGGGTATTTCTGAGGCCAATCATGAAAATGGAAATTTTAAATCCTTACAGATTGTTATTTTTAATATGAAAACCCACAGCTAGTGATTTTATTAAGAGAATACGTATAAAGAATAAAACCTCCATGTCTAAGAGCTGGGTAAGCACAATCTTTGCTTATTCATATTCTGAGTGCAGACTGCAACTCAGTATTTAGCAGGCTGCAGCAGGCAGGCGTGCCTGACCACACTCTCCTCTTTTTTCACCCTCTAATAGCACTGGACAGTCAAAAAAGCAGTGAAAGAAGAAAGGCATGTATTAAGGAAATTTGTTTATGCAGGATGCACTCAGGCTTGACGCCAGTCTCAGCCATATAGATGAGACTTAACCCAACAGTTAGTTATCTCTGTGCCCTGCTATATTTAACAGGATTGCAAACTGAGAGCAGAATTGAACCTGAGGAATTCATTTTTCAGAGTCATGGGGCTTTTTGTCTATAGGAAGGCAAGATGATGCGTTAAGAGGCAAAAACTGTTAAGAGATCTGGGTTCATAATTAAAGATTTCTGATGCGACTCTTTTCAAATTAGTTATGAACTCTCATTTTTACTGTTGATACCAAGGATGATAAGGGAATGCTCATCTTATTCAGCTGAAGGGTTTAATTTTCCATAATAACTGTGACGTGCTTTGCGGTGGCAGTACGAATGTCACAGGAACAGCTATGAGGACCTAGATATGTACTTTGATTAAAGATACATAGTCAGATAGCTGAACTGAAAACTGAAAAAAAAATTAAAGAATAACCTTAGAACAGATCAATTGT